>NW_024412391.1:86370355-86535895 GCF_014898765.1 Herpailurus yagouaroundi | reverse complement strand
TGCGGGGGCTGCGGGGGCGCCTGCGGGCCGGGCGGCGGGTGCTGGCCGGCGGGTGGCGGCGGCGGCGGCGGCGGCTGGAGCTGCTGGAGCTGCTGGAGCTGCTGGAGCTGGGAGTTCAGGGATGAGGTAGCTACAAGGAGAGAAAGGGAACGTGCAGGTGAAATACACTCGGCCGCGTCCCGCTGTGTGTGTCCCCGACCGCTTGCTCCGCGCGAGCTCGGAGTTTGCTCTCTCGCCCTCACCGCTCCGGTGCGGACCGGGGTTGTGGGGCGCCGGGAGGGAAGAGCCACTTCCTAGGGGAATTGTAAACTTTGGGGAGGACCAGCGGGTCACCCGTCCGGCGTTACTTTGCAGGGTACCGTGCAGTGCGAGCCGACGGTTTCCCTGCCTTCTCTCGCTCTTCCTTCCCGCACTGGCTTGGGAAAGACACTCAACGCTTTCAAGAGTTGCTTTCGACTGTAAAAGTTCAACCCGTTTACTTCTTTCGGCAAATGCTCAACCCAACGGAAACTAAGTTGTTTGTCACCTCCTTTTGATCAGCAGTGCCGTCGGTGGTGTCGTTGGCACCCGCTACTTCAGACATGTTAGTTTCAAGTTTGTACAGTTTTGGGTTTTTTTTTTTTTTAAATTTCAAGATGGTACATGCTTCTCAGCTTTGCAGAGATAAAAGCCTGAGTGGGAATATTTTGCCTGCTGATCAAACAGACAGGGCTCCCTTACCCCCACCCCCAAACTGGAAGGCTTAGAGAGCAGGCTACTGTGAACTCTGCAGTGGTTACTGGACACATTATCACCTCAAAACCAGGCCAGGGACTGAGAGAATGATATCATCTTTTCAAGATTCCCTTGTTCTTTGAAAAGTAGGAGTTGGTGGGCCCAGCTTCTTAAGACTGAACGCAGTAAATTTGTTCTCATATGCCCATCTGGCTCTGAACGATTTCTGCAGGAGGAAGACAGGTTGGCCAAAGAATGATCTAGAGAAAATTACTGCGACAAGTTCACCTCCTTCTTTGCCTGAATCTCAGTCTAAAAGCTTTCCAACTAGCCTACAAATAAATATAAGGGTCGATGTTGAACCCATTGGCCTTGGCTGCAATGTCTTCCTGCTTCTCCCCTACCTAGAATTAGTCAAGATTTTCAACATTAATAACTCCTCTTTGTATGCTAACTAGTTTGGATATAAATTTAAAAAATAGAATTAAAATAAATAAATAAATAAATAAAAACTCCTCTTTGTCACATTAAACTAGTTCCTATTTTTAAAGAAATGCTCCTTAAAAAAAAAAAAATCTTGTGGTTCCATAAAGTGCCGTATTGCACACCTGCCTTCACACAACAAATATGTTCTTGGGAAGTCTGTGTACATTGATTCGTATGTTGAGGACACCTAGAGAACTTTGTAAGAAAACCAAGCAATGACTATTTTTGTAAATTTCAGAGTCATTTCGTTAGGCTTACTGAACATCAGCTAGGCACAAGTACTGTGCCAATGTGTAGGACTCAAGGAGCCAATCCTGCCTTCACGGAGTTCATCATCTATTTATTGGAGATCAGATTAACTCATAGGAAACAATCAGGTTTAGGGGTAATTTTACAGAGTCCTGCTAATGGTAGACCAAAATGACCCAGAGAATCAGGACAGGGAGTTTTCTTTGGGTTAGAGAGGCCAGGACAGTGTTCACAGAGGGTGCCGAAGGAGAGTGAGGAGGGTTCAAGAGAGTGAGGGTCATTCCTCGAAAGGAAGGAAGAGAGGATATTACAGAATGTGAGAAGCGCCCAGATGACAAGGCCTGGCTTAGGTGATATTTCTGAAGGACAACGTGGAGAATGGACTGCCGGTACACAGGCTCTGGGAAGTTTGGGATGACTTTAGAGCTCAGAGAGGGTGGAGAGCCTATCTTTTGAAAGTGATGGAAAGACAGATCACTCCCAATTAGCCTCCAGTGTAAGTCAGATTTTAAATATATAATCGGGGGCGCCTGGGTGGCTCGTCGGTTAAGCGTCCGACTTCGGCTCAGGTCATGATCTCACAGTCTGTGGGTTCGAGCCCCACATCGGGCTCTGTGCTGACAGCTCAGAGCCTGGAGCCTGCTTCCGATTCTGTGTCTCCCTCTCTCTCTGGCCCTCCCTTGCTCATGTTCTGTCTCTCTCTGTCGCAAAAATAAATAAAAACATTAAAAAAAATTAAAAAAAATATATAATCAGATTTGTTTATTTTTATTTCTCTTTTTAAAATCAGGTTTGTTTAAAGCCAGGCACACACGTATTGGTGAAATGGTAGTTTGACGGCTCCCAGGGGCACCAAATACCAATCTGTGCTCTCAGACACCACGTAGAGCTTCCACATTGGACCAGTTGGGATGGCAAGTTTTCACCGGGTTGCTGAATTACTCTAGGTCTGTTCAACCACTCGGTCCATTGTGTGCCCTGCCTTGCATGTGAGTCCAGAGTGCTCTGGGACTCCAAAGGTAGAGATGGTGTGTATGAAAGAGGGCTGGAAAATACCCAGTCAATGGGAACTCTCTGAACCTTCTGCCCAATTTTGCTGCAAACCCAAAAATGCTCTAAAAAATTAAGTCTCTCTAGAAAAAAATACCCAGTCATCCCATTTACTGGAACTTTAAGGGAATGGTCTGGTTTCACCACCCGCCCATTCCTATCGTACAAAATCACATTTTATTGACAGTTTGGGAGCCCAGCTCAATTCTGACCTCCCAGGATCTTCCACAATCTGGAAGGTCCTGGAGGAGTGGGATTTGATCTCTCTTGGTAGAGTTACAGATCTGGGGAATCTGATTGCATCTGGCCTCCTGCCCGATTCAAATCAAGCCCGTCCTGATTTCTTTCAGGTGGGGGGGCACACATGTCAGCGCCTATTTTCATGGTTGACTTAAATACCATACTGTTTCATTTTGGTTAGAAAAGCATTTATCTAAATCAGCATTTAGAAGCAGGGTAGACCAGGGAATATTGGCAGACAGATATTGGCAGATGGGGAGGTGCAGCAGACCCTAACCTACTAATGAGACACGGGTCCAAACGTGTCTTCGTTCCTTTATGTTGCTATGTTCACATTGCTTGGCTCTTTCCTTCCCATAACCTGCAGCTTGTCTGGAAAGGCATTAAGTTAACCTCCACAAAACCTCTTCGAGGTTTTTACATAAGCTAATTTGGCATCGGCAGGCAAAAAATGATGGATAATAAACTATGTCCAGGCGTGTACTGGATGCAAAGAAAAGCATGAGGGGTTTATACAAGAATGCAACGCTGGTCTAAACAGCAAAGCCACCTACATAACACTGTGTAAAACGAAAGTGAAAAAAAAAAAAGCAGTAAAGCCCGGAGCCTCTAAAACTCTAAAGCTCATTGTATAAAGCGTATTGAGATACACACACAAGATAGGAAGGTTCAAAGACATTTAACTATAGAGAATGTTTGTGGATTAAATAATTGTTGAGTGTGAACTCTGACCCTATGCATGGAAGATTAAAGATTGTTACTTTCTGGGGGCGCCTGGGTGGCTCAGTTAGTTAAGCATCCGACTTTGGCTCCGGTCATTGTTCTCACTGTTTGTGAGTTCGAGCCCTGCATGGGGCTCTGTACTGACAGCTAGGAGCCTGGAGCCTGCTTGGGATTCTGTGTCTCCCTCTCTCTCTCTGCCCCTCCCCCACTTGTTCTCTCTCAGTCTCTCTCTCTCTCTCAAAAGTAAACAAATTTTAAAAAATGATTCTTACTTTCTTCCCTGGTATTTACATCCTTTTATGACTGTTTCCCCCCTGTCTGATTACTATACACTATGTAGACCAACAGTAAATGTAAAATTTAACTACAATACCAGTCACTATGAAGGAAAAAAAGAGATGCATAGAAATTGACATTACATTCACTTAACATTTTTCTTAAACTTACACTTTTAAAAAAGAAACCCCAAACAAAATTCCAGCCAACTCTGAATTTCCTAGAGAGAACACTGCGGTGAAACCAGTGGCTCGAAACCTCCCCAATAAATAATTTAATATGACAAAGGAGTAACCAGGAATCTTTCATTTCTCCATTTGTTCGGTTTCCATATGTCAGCTGTAAATTAGAAAAACTTCATTCTTTTGAATCTTTGTTAGAGGTTTCCTCAGGAAAGCACATACATAACAAAGCCACACACCCCTAGAGGTATTGGAATTTCATTGCCTGGGATTTACATAAGGCTACTTCCAAGGCAGGGACATGGAAAAGTGAAAGCATCGGGCATATGTGCACATGAAGGTCAAGTCCATGAAAGATTCTGGAGAAATACAGATGTGTCTTATACCTCCAAGGTATTTGAAACACCGTAGGACCACACACAGAAAGCAAAATGGCACTCGCGTATCAGAGGAAGTGCTCACTTTTGTTAACACAAAGTATAACATCATGTTAATCTAATCACTCTGTGGGGAGATCTCAACTTCAGCATTTCCTTGCACTTTTCAGGCTCAGGCATATAAGGGCATGGCTGGCACACTGGCAGTTTGGGTTTGACAGCCTGCTGGGAAGGGGGACAAACTAAGTCTGCTTATATATCTCTGGGCCTGTCTGGGAACTGGAGTAGCCTCATAGCAATACATTGACAGAGGATAGAGGATATAGGCCAAGGAGAAGGAGCCGGGTGAAGGCTTCTCCCCAGAATCCTGGGGCACCTGGGTGGCTCAGTCTGTTAAGCAGGTTAAGCGTCTGACTTCGGCTCAGGTCATGATCTCACGGTTCCTGGGTTCAAGCCCTGCATAGGGCTCTGTGCTGACAGGTCAGATCCTGGAGCCTAGAACCTGCTTCGGGTTCTGTGTCTCCCTCTCCCTCTGCCCCTCCCCTGCTCGTGCTCTGTCTCTCTCTGTCTCTCAAAAATAAATGAACATTAAAAAAAATTTAAAAACATAAAGTGCCCCGGAATCCTGAGAAAAGCGTAATGGTAATGGCTATTCAAATGCATCCTTAGTCCCATTCCCTGGTGCAAGCCTGTTCCTAGGCAGAAAGAAAAGGCACCAAGTAAAAACAAAGAGGTCAATGTATGAGGCTAAGTGCAAGGAGCCAGATGCCAAAGGCTATATACTGTATAATTCCATTTGTATGAAATGTGCGGAATAGGCGAATCCATAGTCACAGAAAGCACATTAGTGTTTGCAGAGGCTGGGGGTGGGGGCTGGGGAGTAACTCCTGGCAGGTATGGGTTTTCTGTGTAGGGTGTTTAAAAAGTTCTAGAAGGGGGCGCCTGGGTGGCGCAGTCGGTTAAGCGTCCGACTTCAGCCAGGTCACGATCTCGCGGTCCGTGAGTTTGAGCCCCGCGTCGGGCTCTGGGCTGATGGCTCAGAGCCTGGAGCCTGTTTCCGATTCTGTATCTCCCTCTCTCTCTGCCCCTCCCCCATTCATGCTCTGTCTCTCTCTGTCCCAAAAATAAATAAAAAACGTTGAAAAAAAAATAAAATAAAAAGTTCTAGAAGTAGATGGTGGTGGTTGGACATCACAAAGGTACTTAAAGCCACTGAATTGTACACCTTAAAATGGTTCAAATGACAAATTTTATGCTATGTGTATTTTACCACAATAATAATAATAATAATAATAATAATAATAATAATAATTGCTGTTTCTCCATATTCACACACTGGGAGCCAAGCTATACTGCTATACTGTCTCGGGATGCCACAGGCTAGGAAGGCAAGCCTTCTCCACTCTGCATGGCTTTGCAGCTCTGAGGGCTCAGGTCAGCCACCAGTGAGGGTTGTGCCTGGCGAAGCAGAGGGAGGGACACGGGCAGGACTGCAGGATGCCAGGTGGCCAAGAGAGGAAAACGCCATGCCCACCGCACGGGCACGGGTCTGACAGCGCAGAACAACAGGATCGCTATCAAAGTGAGCCACGGGCTTGCTCCTGAGCTCTGGCGAGATACTCCTCCAGAAATGCCAGAGAAAAGTATTCTTCCGAGTGGAAGGTGGACACTCTGTGTGAGCAGGTGGAGACCAGTGATGCAGTTTGGGTTCAAAATAAGACAGTGCTTCATAGTTTGGAAAGTACTTAAATTTACTATGAATGACTTAGCTTTTCAAGACAACCACATGGATAGATGATACCTTGCCATGCTGTACATGTTGAACTTGGGCTCAGAAGTTCACACAGCTTGACCTTTCCAAGTTTACCTAGCAAGTGAGTGTTATGGATGGCTCAGTCTTAGGTGTGCGTCTTCCAAGCCCTGAACATAAGAGAATCAGCTGTATGGATGGGCCAATCTATTTCCTCCTGAGGGCTGGAACAAAGGTAACTGCACACTCACACAGGGAGGGATGCCCTCTGAGGCTTTGCTCTTGAGAAGAGCTGGTCCAGGCACCTGGCTACAGAAGCTAATTTGGAAGTGTCTGCTCTGTGATGAATCGTTCAGCTCCTGGGAAAGCGTGTACAGTTGTACCTCTGTCCTGCTGCAGGCAAAAAATTTCTGAAAGCCTGCTGATAGGAAATGTACATGTGTGTTTGAGGATAAAGATGCTAATTTGAGGGCAAGACATGGGTCGTTATAAGGAACAGAGACATGGGGTTGCAGGAAGGGAAGTGAAAAATCTGAGCAGAAGGGAGGTGGGGACGGGCCACACAGCAATTTATTTGTGTCACAAGTTTGCCATCATGGTAAGAGAATATCTCGTCTACACTTAAACATCAGGCAGAAGCCATACTGGGCTCAGCTTGGTGACATTTTAAGTATCTGAGTAGGGGAACAGCTTATATTGTCCATAGAACTCTGTGACACCCTTGTCTGTAGAGTATTTTTGGTGACAGCAAGAGTTCTTTCTCTGGATGGATTTGTCTTTAATCAGGAACAGCGACTCCCAAATCGGTTCAGTCTTACAAATCACTGGGCTTGCGGGCCATCAAAAAGAAAACTTATGCTTCCTGATGTAGCTCTTGCTTTCCTAACTCTGTATCTGTCTATCTATCTATCTATCTATCTATCCATCTATCATCTATTTATTTTGAGAGAGAGAGAGAGAGAGAGAGAGAGAGAGAGAGAGAATCCCAAGCAGGCTCCATAGTATCATTGTGGAGCCTTATGTGGGGCTCAAACTCATGAACCATGAGATCATGAGCGGAGCGGAAACCAAGAGTCAGACACTTCACCTACTGAGCCATCCAGGCACCCCCTCACCCCACCCCAATGCTGTAATTATTGTTCACTTGTGTTGCCCACTAAAATCCCCAGGAGAAGAAAAAAGAATGGAATCTAGAACAACCCAACCAGAGGAAGTTGAGTTGGTAAACCTGGATTTCTGCTTCCTCCTGTGCCCCAAGAAACAACATCCAAGGTAGCTGAAGCAAGTGTGCAGATCAGGAACCCTTTGGTTCCCTCGTTAAGGGCATTTCCAGCCTGCACTGGTGGACAGGAGCTTTGCAAAGTGGATGGAAAAAACAGTGTGTCAGGAACGGAGGACTCTGAAAAACCTGCAGAAGGTGAGAACTTTTGGGGGAAATTTGCTTTTATTTTTGGCAACAGTGTTAAAAGGAAGCAAGATCCATTCTGCTTCAAAGATTATGATGTGTAACCACCTCACGTGTGGCCATGGTTAAGGTTCCAGAAATATCTTTAATCTGTCATTTGTTTCTCTTGCATGTAAGGCAGAGATCTCAGCATCTGTTGGGGTATCAGGAGAAAACAAAGAGAAAAAAAATTCTCCCAATGAAAAATCCCTACAAATTACTGGGTATTGCTGAACTACAGGAACTTCTTTCTTACCAAGCTGGTTTTTGCCCACTCTGGCAGCCTACCTCAAATTGTGGACAGAATCAACTGGGGACCTTGTTAGAAAAGTGGATTCCAGAGAGTAGGATGAAATCTGCATTCTAAAGCATCACCCAGGGAGGGGGTCAGGGGCCATTGCCACTGGGGCTCCCAGCATCCCAGACAGGACGGGGTGGCTCTTCTCTTGGCCTTCAACTGGAGCACCTCATTGTTCCACCTCCATAATTTTGAGAATGTGTTTTTCTGAAAAACGAATCCGTTCTTCCACCAGCAAAGGCATACCGAAACAAAATCGCTATTTGGAAAAAAAACAACAAAAAAACCAAAAAACAAAAAACAGAAAACAGACACCTGGGAATCTTTCAGTATCTTTAGCACATTCTTTTAGATATGAGGGCAATTTGCCACCCATTACTGCATTTGTTGACATTTTGGGGAGCACTCTTGTTGGAGTGTTTTCACAAGTATTAAGTGTGAGACTGTAATGTTAGCTTTTAGACGGCCCATTAAACAAGGAAGAGGAAAAGCAAAGAAGTACCCAGAGTAAAGCAAAGAGAAGCGGCAGCAGGGGCCATCGCAAAGGCCTGGGACTCAGCGGTGGCAAGGCCGACTGGAATTTCCAGTGGGATTTGTGGAGACCCTACTGTGAGCAGCTGATCTCCTTCCATCTCCTCCTGCAGAATGGCCCACAGCTAGGCCAACCTAAACTCTCCGGAAAAATCAGGGGAAGGCTCTCCTCTAAAGAAATTGAAAAACTTGTCTGGGGAAGAATTTGGATGTCCAATGTGGATGTGGGCACCCCAAAGCAAAGTCCTCTTTGCTAAAAAAGCTAGTCAGTTCCCAATCTCACCCCAACACACTGGGCTCTTAATACCCTTCCAAGCCCTTAGGAAGTCATTCCAGCTTCCTACCGTGTGCCAACCAAGTTGAAAGAAAAGAGGCTTACATCCCAATACTTCTCCCATGGAATTGCAGAACACCAAAGATAAAGATTGTTGAACAACTTAAAAGATTTCAGAGACAAATAAGAGCCCATCTACAAAGCAACATAAATCAAACTGGCATCAGACCTCCTGTTAGCAAAACTATATGGCTAAAACCACTGGAGCAATGCCTTCAAAGTTCTGGAAGAAGATGATTCCCAGCCAAGAGTTCTGTTGCTGGATAAACTTTCTGTCAACCGCGAGAGCAGAGTAAGACCCATTTTGGAACTTGCTGAAACTTAGACATCTTATCCTCACATGCTTTTTCTTGGGAAATTGAATAGGTACTTCAGCAAAATAAGGCGGTGACCCAAGAAAGAGGAAGATTTGGGATCCAGGGAGCAGTGTGTGACACGCAGGTGAGCAATACCAGGGAGCTCCACTACAACAGTGTCTGGAAGTTCTAGGAAGCACCGAGGCTTTGGTGAACTATCTCCAGAAAAAAGGAAGACTCCACAGAAGTGAGAGGATATTTGAGATCTTGGAAGAATTTGTAAATAGGGAAAAAAAGAAAGGAAACTAGAAACTCCAGCAAAACCAAAAGCTATCTGGGAAAGCCACAGTCAAGAAATGAAGCAGTTGTTCCAAATTGGCACAAGAAGTCACTGAGCTCCAAGAAGAGAAGTGGAACAGATTCTGTGTTGTAGAAAAATAAGAAGCTAGAAGAGGGCAGCCGCTTTGTAAAGAAGGTACACATTTCTTCTCACAATAAAAAAAGATGGGTAATAAGATACTTCAGGCAGAACAAAACAAATAATCTAAGACCAAGCTATGGTTTTTTAAGAAACAATAAAAGAAACAGACACCATGACCCAGTTGTGCGATGAGATGGGGCATGATTTTGAGCACTTGGTGAAGTGTGGAAGGAGAAGCTATTTGAATATTTTCTTGGAGTGGCACTAAAATCCAGTCTAGAAGGACATGTGATCACAGCATGCTTCTTGGCTCTTCAGGAAATAATAAGGTAGCCATATTAAGGTTAAGAGGGTTTACTGACTTTCAATTTTTGAAACAGCCTGTAAACAAGGCATGACAGATTTAATGAGAACATAAATGCTACTGAAATCCTTGACAACGTGGAAGTGGGAGTGAGGAGGGCAAGTGAGAATCAGAGCATTAGTGGGGAATCAAGAGATCCCTCCAGATAGGTGACTGAACAAATGGGGATTCAAAGATGCTATTTAAAGTTACAAAGCTAGGGCACCTGGGTGGCTCAGTCAGGTAAGTATCCAACTCTTGATTTTGGCTCAGGTCATGGTCTCGTGGCCGGTGGGATCAAGCCCTATGTCAGGCTCTGCACTGATAGCACAGAGCCTGCTCGGGATCCTCTTTCCCTCTCTCTTCCCCTCCCCTGCTCATGCTCTCTTTCTCTCTCTCCCTCTCTCTCTCTCTTTCTCTCAAAATAAATAAATAAACTTAAAACAATAAAGTTACAAAGGTAACTAAAACTAGCACTCTATTCCCATCAGGAGAAGGGAGAAAGAGGAAGTAGGAGATGTTATAAGTGAGCTAAACCCCCATATGCCAAAGCAGGAAATAAATAGGTGAGGCATCCACCAGCCAATAAATCAAGAGACAGAAGTAAATGGAAAGTATTCAGAAACACAGAGATAAACCCATTAGACCTGAAACCAGAAATGTGATTGCCTTGGGGGAGTAACCCTGAGGGTGGGGAGGGGTATGGCTGAGAACCACACCTTCTTCAGCACCCCTCTGTACTGAAATGATTAAAAAAAAATTTTTTTTAAACGTCTATTTTTGAGACAGAGAGAGACAGAACATGAATGGGGGAGGGTCAGAGAGAGAGGGAGACACAGAATCTGAAACAGGCTCCAGGCTCTGAGCGGTCAGCACAGAGCCCGACGCGGGGCTTGAACTCACAGACCGCGAGATCATGACCTGAGCCGAAGTCGGCCGCTTAACCGACTGAGCCAGCCAGGCGCCCCTGAAATGATTTTTAACCACATGCATGTGCTGCACTGACAAACGTCTTTAGAAAATCAGCTTGAACATTGTGGCTGCACCTTGTAGGACAACAGCTAATGCTGAGGTGCCAGGCACCGTTCTAGACCCTTTCCTTTCCTCGTCATTTCTCATCAGCCCTCCCAACAACTTTGCAGTCAGTCTCCTGGGTTGGATTTTTCCCAGATGTAGCACCTGAGCCAAGGATTCAAGTGCCAGTGATTTGTTAAGGAAGGGCTTCCAGGAGAAATCAGGAAGGGAGTGAGGAAAACAGGATAGGGAAGAGCAAGAAGCAAAGCAGGGCTGAGATTTCAGGTGAACCCCGCACCCCTATCCCTGTCTCATCCTCTCCCCAGGGGCTCTGAAGCATGAACTGCACCTCAGAGTCTGTTCTGTCTTGAAGCTCTCCTCCTCTTCCCACACCAGTCAGTTATCAGCTCCAGGGGTCCGGGAGCTTCTTATTCTCTATAAGGGGGAAGGGACTTCAGTGCCCAGGAATCAGAGAACTTCCTAAGAACGACAGCACAGTATTTAACAATTACTCTCAGAGGTGATTACACTATGTAGCAGGCCCAATAAGGTAATCAGAAATGCCCTCAGAGTGACAAGATATGAATTTCCATGGATCTTGTCTAAATGGTTTGGTCAAAACACAATCATACCAGGTCCCCTTGACTATCTTTCTATACAGACAAGTATATATCTATTTATATCTATAAATATACCAAAAAATATATACATATATAATATCCACCTATATCAGCATATATAATATCATATATATATATCAGCATATATAATATCACCATATATTATCACCTATATCTATATATAATGCTATACCTAGTTATATAATGTATACCATCTATCTATCTATCTATCTATCTATCTATCATCTATATCTACATCAAGCCAAATTAAAGGGACAGGAGGTCCCTAGGCTCCAAAACTTTGGCCATTTAATTACTGAACAGAATGCTGGTGATATAGGATTGAACAAAACAGCAATGGTTGTTGCTCTCATAGTGCTTAGAATTTAGTTCCACTGAAGGCCTTGAAGTGATGAAAGTTTTCACATAGTGATAGAATGTAACTATTCATCAGAGAGAGGTTAGTTGTTACTGGAAGCACAGAAAGAAATGCACTTCAGAAACCAATTCTGGGGTTGGAATGGTGTTCTGAGGCCATGACAGTTCTGGTCCTAGTGGCGGTGGTCCAAGTGGCGGCTATAGTATCTCATTGTGCAGATATTTGCAGCCATACTATCTTTGAATAATTGTCACGCCTAATTCTGTATTCACACTTATTCTGCCAAGATTAGGATTTTCATGGTTTTGTCCTTCTATAAGCGGAGAAATTGTTGGCCAAAGGACAATTGTATCAGGTCCCCTTGACAATTATATTTCTCTTTGTAAATTAAAACAGACATCGTGGTTTCATAAATCTGTCTCTTTGGGTGTGAGTCAGGAGAGTGATATTTGGATCCATTCCGGGACACTAATTAGATCTGGCTTCTTGAGCTCCCTAGGCTGGGGAGAATAGAATTTTCCATGGGCTCCACTGATGATACCAACTGTGGCATGAACCTTCTTTTGAAAAGTCCACAACAGACATTCGTTCCTCCTAGTCAGAAATGTTCCAAAGTTCATTCCACAAGATGCTAGCCCATGAAAAAGAGAGTGTTCCAGAATCAAATAATTTGGGAGACACTCTAGGTTGTATTCTATTTTTGCAAGCCCACAGTGAGCATTAGAATATTGATAGCGTAGAATTTCGGCATTTAAGAAAGCTGATCAGCATTTTTCATCCAGTACTCACCAAACTCATTTGGCCTTGGAACCCCATCATTTTGGGTTTTTTTCCCCTCAAACTTATGTGTATATGTGGAACCAATACTGTGAGGGAGCCATTCAGGAGTATCCTAAAGGTGTTTCTGTCTGTTGCAGTCAAATGTGACGTTTTTAGAGACGATTTTATATGTAAACAAAAAATGTACAGGTATACAGTGCATACACATATATACAATGTACCTGTATACAAGATACATACACAGTGTACAAATATAATATATATAAAATATATAATGTGCATATATGTGATACATATGCACACAATGTATATGTACACAATGTATTTATATACACACACACCGTTTATATACACTATATACATATATACCCAATACATTTATATACAATGTATATGCACATACATATTTGCATGTATAATTATGTCTATTTGATTTATATATTTATATATCAGGGTTTTTGGAGGAAATAATGAACTATTTTCAACATACAATAAGCTTAGGGGTGCCTGGGTAGCTCAGTCAGTTAAGCATCCAACTCTTGATTTTGGCTCAGGTCATGATCTCATAGTCAATGAGTTTCAGCCCTGTGTTGGGCTCTGCACTAACAGCACAGAGCCTGCTTGGGATTCTCTCTCTCCCTCTCTCTCTGCCCTTCCCCTGGTCATGCTCTCTTTCTCTCTCTCTCTCTCTCAAAAAATAAATAAATAAATAAATAAATAAATAAATAAATAAATAAAATGTATAAACTTTAAAAGAACTGAGCTCAATAAAAGTATTTTCTTCTTGAGATATAATTGACATATAACATATTAGTTTTAGGTATACAACATTATGATTTGGATATGTCTATATTGCAAAATGATTATCACAACAAATGTTAGTTAACATCCATCATCCCATAGAGTTACAATTGTTTTTTCCTTTCAAGGTGAAAACGTTTAAGATCTTCTTTCTTAGCAACTTTAAAATATGACATATAGTATTTTAACTATAGTCACTATGCTGTACATTACATCCCCAGGGCTTGTATATCTCATAACTGGAAGCCGGTACTTTCTGACCCTCTTCACCCATTTCATCCACTCCAAACCCCACTCCTCTGGCAATCACCTATCTGGTCTCTGTGTCTATGAGCTCAGGTTTTTTAAAGATTCCATGTATAAGAGAAATCATACAGTATTTGTCTTTCTGTCTGGCTTTTTTTAACTTAATATAATGCCCTTAAGATCTATCCATGTTGTTGTAAATAGCAAGATTTCCTTATTTCTCATGGCTGAATAATACTGCATGGTGTATGTATGTGTGTGTGTGTGTGTGTGTGTGTATGTGTATATATATATATATATATATATATATATCACATTTTCTTTATCCATATATCTGTTAATTGACACTCTAATAAGTACATGTACTCATCTATAATCAAATTTATCAAGTGTGGTGAAACCTCATTAATTCTTACTGAAGAGAAGTTTAAATGAGTGTAATAAGCATTTTTGATTAAAAATGGAAATAGGTGTTAAGGGGGGGTCAATGCATATGAATTTCTTAACATACGCAGGTTTTATAAATATATTTTTAATGTGTATTTATTTTTGAGAGAGAGAGAGCATGAGCAGGGGAGGTGCAGAGAGAGAAGGAGAGAGAATCCCAAGAATTTGACAGTGCAGAGCCTGATGTGGGGCTCAAACCCACAAACCATGAGAGACCATGACCTGAACCGAAGAAGTCAGATGCTTAACAAACTGAGCCACCTAGGCACCCCAACAGACACAGATTTCTTAAAGGCGAAGCCTTCCAAGTAGTCTAAAAAGAAATACAAAGGAGTGGGGCACCTGTGTGGCTCACTCGGTTAAGTGCCCAACTCTTAGTTTCAGCTCAGGTCATGATGTCACAGTTTTGTGAGTTGGAGCCCCGCATGGGGCTCTGAGCTGACAGTGTGGAACCTGCTTGGGATTCTCTCTCTCTCCCTCTCTGCCCCTCCCCCACTTATGCTGTCTCTGTCGTTCTCAAAATAAATAAATAAGCTTAAAAAGAAATACAAAGGGGAAAGGAAAGAGAAATACAAAAAAGTTTCCTGAAAGGTACAGAGGGAAACCAGAGCTGGAATTTTCTGTCACTAATTAGGATAACCTGGAGCCTAGCTGGACTCTCCCAAGTCCTAGAAAAGCATCACTGTGAGGGATTGCCTGCGTTGAGGATCCTGGAGTGGATACCCTGCTCTTCAAATAAGTATACAACATGAGTAAAAGACAAAAATACAGTTCTATCAACACTAAGTCTTTTGAAAAATAAGATCTTCCTTCAGAAAAAGATTTAAATAACCCCCTCCTGCTTTTTCCCATCAGATTTTTAAGTCTTCTTCAGGCATTAACAGCATATCAAATGAGCACTCCTAAGATATGAATGTGCATTTGGACTCAATTCCCGTGGATAGATTCTACATGTTCCTTGATTTTGCTTGATTGATTTTTCCATAACCTGCAGGGATTCATAGACTATCTATGGCCACATTCGTTCTTTATTTGAAATCTATTTGTTCAACAGATGAGGCCAAATTTATTCATCAGCAAATCCTAACCCTCCCATAATAACTGGTTTCCTTCTCTTCTGGAGTTTGGCAGAGGCTTAGTGAGGAGTCCGGTGGAAAACAATGCGACTCCCTGGATGTCAGTTCTCTAGGCTCTGCTCTTTCTCCAACACAGGGATAGTCAGGGCTGTGTTTGTTGTGCTGTGAGAGGTTTGAGGTTCACAGCACATTATTGACTATGACACCTTCCCTTCTTAATACCATATGAGTTTAATGACAGAAAATTCATTGCGGTGGAGTAAGAAGCAGCTCAAAGAAGCGTTCGTGTAACATTCCATCCCATTATTTTTCCTCCACAAACGTGAGACACAGTTATTTGCATCCTTGGTGGCCTCCCTTCTCAAAAGGTCAATCCACCTTTTCACGGGAGGTTAAAAGGTTTAAAATTATAGCTAACATTTACTGAGCATGGCTTTTCCCAAGGAAAATTTTACATTGATAGGGTAGAAGCAAAGCCATATTGGGGCACCTGGGTGGCTCAGTCAGTTAGGCGTCTGGCTCTTGATTTGGGCTCAGGTCACGACCTCACAGTTCGTGGGTTCGAGCCCTAAGTTGGGCTCCTGCCCTGACAGTGCAGAACCTGCTTGGGATACCTTTCTCTCCTTCTCTCTCTGCCCCTCCACACTCCCCGCTCGTGTACCCTCTCTCTCTCAAAATAAATAAACTTTAAAAAAATAAGAAAGAAGTGAAGCCATATTCACTAAACATAAACATGCGGGTATGGGGGAAAGAGAAGTATGCTCATGTAAGCTCATTTTATATTTCTATGCTAGTAAGATAATAACATATTTCTTTAAACTTATCAGACAAAGCAAGATGTAACACTGGCCTTCGAAGCATCAGCATTTGCCTTTCCCTTCAAATGAACATTTGCAGGGGAAAATATTACAGGCAATTCAGTGGATACTGTGCCTGGTTTAAACACAGCACTATGTTCACTCAAATTTCTTTTAGGCTATAGACACATGGGCCAGTGCTTATTTTCATGGTTGATTTAATCCATCCCCTCTGCCACTGTGGGGATTATTCCCTACAGTTATTCTCCAGTGATCTGTCAGCTCAGATTAAAAAAAGTTAAGTGACAAAGATATGGTGGCTGATTCCTTTAGAAGGCTGTGGATCCTAGGATGTATAGCAAGAGATTTCTTTTTAAGCATCTGACTGTGTTCTCCTCATTTTAACTCCCCCATGTCACTACAAGCCTTCCTTATCTAGGCTGAACTTCAAACTCCTTAAGCAGGTAATTCAATTTTGTTCCTATACAACAACTTCAGGGTTGCCTCAAAGCTTCATAGCTCTTACCCCATTGGTTCTTGCATATTTCTCGAGAAGGGGAGATGGCATATTAGCATATACTTCCTCTCACTTTGCAGATGAAGAAACCTAAACTCAGACATGAGTCTAGGACTATGTGTATTCTAGGTTTGCTTGGCCTGCACAATAACTGATAATACTTTCCTTAAGCTGCATCTATTTTTATATTTTGAAACATAGGAATTAAAGATAAACCCTTGCTAGATTTGCAATTCAATTCCAGATTCACTGAAAATAAATCTGGCACAAAATAAGTTTGTTTGTTTGTTTATTTATTTATTTATTTATTTATTTATTTATTTATGAAATAGGCTTCAGGCCTGGCATGGAGCTTAATGTGGGGTTTGAATTCATGACCCTGACATCAAGAACTGAGCTGAGATCCAGAGTTGGACGTTCAACCGACTGAGCGACTGACCCAGGTGCCCCACAAAATGACTTTAATTGGATGGCAAAGAATTACTCACATTGCATCATAAATATTATTATAATTCTCATTTTTATTTTCTTTTCCCATTTCTACTGCAGAATTCTTTGGTAGAATAATTAATATACCTCATGGCTAATTTGGTTAGGTTGTATTGGTGTGCAAATTGGCCATTCGAGTCACATAGTTCATTCTAAGCTTTTATATGTACTAAGTTAAAAAGAAGAAAACTAGTAGTTTCAGTGAAATAATTACATTAATGATAAGCCTATTGGAGGAAAGAGCCATCAAGAAAAATCTTTGGAAAATTCACAAAAAGCAATAGATGCTGGAAAATTAATGAGGTCTGAATGTAATATGGTCGTATCCCCCGTACAGGTACAAGTGTTTTTGCAAATATTTTGTGGATTTCTGCCAGGCTGGTTGATCTTGCTTATGGGACATAAAGTAACATTATTTTTACTTTGTTAAGGCAGTCTGGACACAAGAGGCAACACAAATGTTATCAGTAAGGCTAGATCAGGTTATACCGTGGTAACAAGTAGCTCTAAACTCCCAGCTGTTTAGCTCAACAAAGCTTATTTGTTTTTGTGTCTCTGTAAGCTGGCAGGGGTTCTTAGCTCATTATAGTCACTTAGGTGCCCACGTCACTCTTTTGAACATGGCCAGGATGATGCCAGGAGGAAAGAGCTTTTGGGGGTGGGGATCAAATGCTCCCGCTTGGAAGCGCGTCATCACTTTCCCTCACAACTCATTGGCCAGCACTAGTCACGTGGCACGTAAAACCCCAAGAAGACCAGGAAGTGCCATACTTTCCACTCCCAGAGTGGGGGGAAAGCCAGAAAAATTTCCTGAAGGTAATTAATGACCCCCCCGCGAAGGCACCACTCTGCCTCTAGGTTAGCATCTGCATTCATTACTTTCTTTCTATTTTTGTTTTCACTCACAGTAAATTTAACCCTTAAAACTTAAATTTAATTTCCCTTAAATTTAACCTCATTATTGTCTTGATCATTGAGAGAGGCTATTTTTTTGTCTTCCAAGATTTTATTCAGATTCAAGTTAGTTAACATAGAGTAGTATTGGTTTTGGGAGTAGAATTTAGCGGTCCACCACTAACAGACAACACCCAGTGCCCATCCCAACAAGTGCCCTCCTCAGTGCCCATCACCACACAGCCCATCCTCCTGTCCACCTGGAAGAGCCTGGTAACTGGCCTCCTATTTCGTAACTTCTCTGTTCTGTCTCATTCATTCGACAAAGGAGATCAAGTCATGTGTCAAGTGCCCCTCTGCCCCCAGAATTACCTTTCTAAAACACAGATAGGATTATATTGCTAATTGAAAGAAAAAGACTGCATGATAGTTCCCCCAATCCAGAGAATGAAACTGTAGTGCTCTGCCCATTTGCTCCAGCTCTCCTTTCTGGACTCGTCTTCACCCCTTCTGAGAACTCTCAGGCCAAGGTCTGAGGTAGAAGGTGGTGGTACCTGGCTCAACACAGGGCTTGAACAAAGTTTGAATTGGTTAGCAAGCTTGAAAAATCAGGAGAGTCTGCATAAAATACACATGGTCCGTTTTTCATGGGAAAAACATCCAGAAGGCCTTGCAGCAGGACTCTTGTTCCTGTAGGGGAATTGTGAGATCATGGCGGCCGAGTAACAGCTGTCCCGCTCGCTGGGCCCGGTGCCCACCATAGCCGGAATGAATTGATCTTGTCCGCACTCTTCTGTGGGGTGGTCGTGTGGCCTCTGCACTATGATGAGTAATGTGTACCCAGTTGCCTCTTTTGCCAAATATCTTCTACAGAAGGTGACCATGTTTCCATCCAGTCTTTGTTTTCCTCTTAATCTTCCTGCCTCCTCTCAGCAGCTTGCATATAGTAGGTGTTCACTAAATAATTGAGAAATGATCACGGCAGGCAACTGCAATTGGTTTCACCACGTGCTAACTTTATTCTGTTCTTTTTACCTTATGCCATGTCCTTGTTCTGGCTTGGCTCACAAGAGAACAGATACCATGGGAGAATTCCTTTTTTTTCCCTTAATATTTATTTATTTTTGAGACAGTGCACATGAGCGGGGGAGAGGCAGAGGGAGAGGGGGACAGAGGATCTGAGGTAGGCTCTGTGCTGACAACAGAGAGCCTGATGAGGGGCTTGATCTCATAAACTGTGAGATCATGACCTGAGCTGAAGTCACTTAACTGACTGAGCCACCTAGGTGCCCCTATCATGGGAGACTTTTTGAGGTGAAAGGGATTCCCTGCTCAGGTCTTTTAGAAAAAGACTAGGATCTACAATTAACCTTGTGGAGGGGTATAGATTTATAAGAGAAAAAAAAAGTCAAATTCCTGTGTTCCTTGTTTTTTTTTTTTTTTTTGGTAACTATACAGGTAAAGGTAGCCATGTCCTAAACATTCTGCGGAATAATTTTGTTTATGAACTAGAAAGTTCATAAAGGAAGTGAATGAACATGTAAGGATTCAAGATTTGAAGGTGTGCTATAGAAACTCAACATGAAATATGTATATGAAACATGGTCAAAGAGGAAATGAAAAGCTTAAAATGCTCTGAGAGGTTATCTGGAAAACCAGTAAAGGGCTTCAGGTGGGTCTGCCATGGACAGATTAACTCATAATCTTAGAAGAGTGAAAAATGTCATCAAAACCCAGAACTGACCCTAATTGCACCCAATCTGGGGAGAAACATCATAGACCATATGGATTAAGAGGGTTTGAGTTGAAGGTCAGGTTTTTAGTATGTCCTAGCTAGCAGGATGTGAAGTCAGCCAGGCATAACAATCATGATGCCTGGTTAAGTGAGCCAGTGGTAGAAGGGCAGAATGGCCATGTAGATGCAGGGGGACCCCACGGGTCAGTGGCTATCCTCCTCTTTCCATGGCCACGCTCTACTCCTCCCCATCAGCAAATGCATGCTCTGTGCATGAGGGAAACTGGGCAGGAGGGTGGGATGAGCACAAATTCACTAACAGTATCGGCAAAACAACACCTAGAGATCCTTTCTACTTGTAACGAATTACGACATTAAATACACGTCTTGAACATGTTACAGGTAAGCTGTTTAGAAGAAGAGGGGAATTTGAATTTTATGGCAACACAGCATCTCATAAGTTACTCATTCTTGTTGTTGCCTGCCTAGACCAATGTAATGGTCTTCTGTTTTTTCTTCCAATATGTGTGTGTGTGCATGCGCATATATATATATATATGCATATATACGTATATATATGCATATATATATATATGCACCTTCATAGAAATGATTTTTACATTGTAAGTGATCCTTTTCTAAAGTACAGTTGACACACAATGTTACATTAGTTTCAGGTGTACGACATAGTGATTCAACAACTCTGTAGGTTATGCTATGCCACCATAAATGTAGCTACCATCCACAAAATATATATAAAATAAAATAAATATATATATATATATATTTATTTTTTGTTTGTTTATTTTTGAGAGAGAGACAGAGACAGAGTGAGAGTGAGGAAGGGGCAGAGAGAGAGAGAGAGACACAGAATCAGAAGCAGGCTCCAGACTCTGAGCGTCAGCACAGAGCCCAATGCAGGGCCCGAACTCACGAACTGGGAGATCATGACCTGAGCTGAAATCGGACACTTAACCAACTGAGTCAACCAGGCACCCCAAGTATGTATACTTTAAAGCCTTTTTTTTTTTAGATCTTTTTGCATGAATTTATTTATTTTGAGAGATAGAGGGAGCATTAGCTGGGGAGGAGCAGAGAGAGAGGGAGAGAGAATTCCAAGCAGGCTTTGCCCTGTTAGCACAGAGCCCTATGTGCGTGGGGCTTGATCTCATCAACATTGAGATCATGATCTGAGCCGAAATCAAGAGTCAGATGCTTAATCAACTGAGCCACCCAGGCACCCCCAAAATAAATATATTTTTGAAGTACAGCTCTCCCTTGCTTCTCCTTCTCCCTTTCTCCTTCTTTCCCCCCACGTTCCTCCCTTCCTTCCTTTTGACCTATCTTCCCTCTGTACTCTAAAAAGTTATTAAGCACCTAGTGTGCCAGGGAAGTATAAACATGAATTAGACTTCAATTTCCTACAGTCCATTCACATTCTGTCTGGGAAAACAGACATGCAAATAGGCCGGTCACGATACAATGTGATAGGTTAATACTTTTTTTAATGATGTTCACCTTTACCCTTCTTCTCTGAAATGAGTTTAAGTCTTCACTCTTTACATTAAAACTGCTCACCATTTAGCCTCAGCCCCATTTTCTGGTGTTAGCTCCTATCATTCTCCCGTCTGTGACCTCCATTCCAATTGAATTGCCTTCATATCACTTCCCACACACACTTGGCTTTCCTGTGTCCTGCTTCCACCCATGCTTGTTCCACTTTCTGACATGGTCTTTTCCCTTACCTCTCTCTGACATGACCCTATTCTTCTTTTAAAACCCAGCTCATCTTCCTGTGCAGTTTTTCTGCTCCCACTTAGCACATGGTAGGTGCTGTGCGATGACACCTTGGTGATGGGATGTATACGTATCCTCTGTAGCTGTCAGGCATAAATACCGTATTGCACTAGAACAAGTGTTGTCCTTGTTGAGACCATGCTGAGACTCTAAGGCTGCGCTAAGCCTGGATCATGAACCCTCTTGAGAATATGTTAAAAAATATATACCCCTCCCTGATAGATGTGTTTCTATTTGCAATTTTAAGATAAATTTTCAGGGGGTTTCAGATGTCTCTGGAGCTCATCCATAGATATCTACCCAATGCTAAGAACTACTGGGGATCAGGCTACAAATGGGGGAGAAGGGCACTGGCTTTCTCTGAAACATGGGGTCTCTGATGGTGTCCACCGATGGGGAGAGGGAGGACCTGAGACAGAGATTCAGAGTTTGGAAGGTGGGCCACAGGTGATAGAGGGAACTCTAGCCCCTTTGATGGTTTGTATTCTCTTAGGTCTGGTCTCGATACTTTTGCTTGTACTCTTGGACCTCCCAGGTGGGGAGAGCTGAAGGCCTCTCTGCCACGTGGAGATTCATTCTGAGTGAGCTCAAAGGTTCTCTAATGGGGGGTTAGTAGCTTTTACTAAAGTCACACTAAGATATTCCAGTGCAGTCTTTTTCTATTGGGGGTGGGGTGGGGCTTAAAGTGATCTCGTGATGGCACATATCAGATACTACAACACATTGCTGGACCCAGGTGCACCTGTTTTTGAAGAGGCTCTCTGAGAATTAGGTGGACATCTCTTAACTCCTCCTCCATATTACAAAGGAATAGAATTTTAAACAGTACTTTTGGAAAGAGCTACTGGTGTTCTGTGAGTCCCACCCCCTCCAAGGAGGAGGGACTCCTTACCCTTCACCTCAGGTCAAGGAAGAGGGGCTTCCGCGGGATGATGCAGAGGGCTTGTTTGTACCTTGGTGCTGGGGAGACTCAATGGACTTACACAGGGCTTTGACTTAGCAAATGCAAAAGGTGCAAGGCAGGCGGATTGGCTGCTCTGCTGGGGAGGCAAAGGAGAGACGGAGCTGGCAAGCTGGTGGCTCAGGTTTGCATGAAGATTGTCTAGGGGCCAGATGTGGGCCATGTGCCTGAGGCGGCGCTGGTGTGGACCCTCTTGGACCCCGTGTGAGAGAGTCCTGTGGTGGGGGAACAGATCTCAGCATGGAGCATTTAGAGGTAGGGCATCATCCACATCAAGCGGTCTATAGTTGAGAGGCCAGCATCGGAAGGTTTCCCAAGATCCACAAAACCACCCCTCAGAATAAGGGTCAGCTGTAAATATCCCCAAGTCCAGTGAGCATGAAACTAGCTGACAGAGAGCCAGGCACGTCAGGGTGTCCCTGCTTTCCTCACCTCTGAAGGGGTCAGAAACTGTAGGTAGTCAGGGTGGAGGAGTTGCAACCTGAGGCGGGAACAGAGAGAGAGAGAGAGAGAGAGAGAGAGAGAGCGCTGACCGACTCCATTCCCCAACCACAAACATCCTTCTTGAGAGAGGATGTGGGAGGCGAGGAGAGCCAAAAACTTCAAATCCAGCAAGGGTTTTGACTATTACTGCATCTGTACATCATTCGTATTAAAGTGGAGTAGAGTTTGTGTTACTCAGGAGTGACCAGAGAAGCTGTCGGACCTCCCTGGATGGTCATCTGGAGGCAGTGGAAGACCCAGCCTTTAACTCCCAGCAGGAGTTAAAATGAAGTTGAACAAGTCCCACTTGTTCAATACATGGATCTTGGAGCATCTGAGCCTTGGTTTATTCTTTCCTGAGAGGGCAGATGGGCTCCTTTGCTGCAGATACTTAATATCTGCCGGTTAAGTGTGAGTTTGCTTGTTTGTTTGTTTTTCCCTGTGTCTCTTCTCCTTCTCTCCCTGGCGTTGCCCTTGTGAGTCTAAGACCTTTGTTGGGGAGAAAGGGTAAGCTCCCCTTCTTTTGGAAACATTCATTCAACATTTGACACGTATTTGTTGTCTGTCTCATTATCAAGGCTGTCAGTCAATCTTCAGGGTACAGAGGGAGCACCCGGGATGCTTGTAAAAAGACAGATTCCAAGGCTCCATACATTGTGATCAGGTAGGTCTCCAGTGGGCTGACTATGGTCAGGTAGATCTCCAGTGGGCTGAGGAACTAGCCACTTTCAATCAAGCTTTTAGTACAGGAAATAACCGGTCTATACTTGAGTACGACTGGTCTCCCCTGGGTTCTGGACACTGTGTTGGGTGCCTGCGAAGGTGCAGATAACGAGGCATATTTCTTACCCTCAAGAATCTAACTGATTGATGGCATATACACATAGCCTGCAAGTTATTGACATATGTGAGGATGTATTTCTCTTGGAGGTATTTAGAAACCGTGGGATTGTGGTAGGATTAGTGTGAGAAAAGAGAGAAAACCCACTGCAAGTGGCAAGAAAGAAAGGTGAGGGTCAGGTTGATGAGGGAGGGAAATAGAGGGCGAAGTCTTTAAGAGGCCAAGTGCAGCGAGAGAGCGACTTACAGTTTGAAGATTCTTCTGCCAGGATTCTGCCAAATGTATTGGGAATCAGAGCTGGCAGGGTCTTTGGAACTCATCATGCCCAACCTCACCCTTGACAAATAAGAAAAAGGAGGCCCAGAGACCTTAAATGATTGGCTCAAGTGCATACAGAGGAAAAGGTAGGCTCGTCTATCCGTATACTTCAGATAGATTTTGAACCAATAACCACTTATACCAAGGATAGCCTTTTAATGGCTTAGAATTTTAGGGGCAGTTCAAATCCAATAAGTAATATCCCATAAATACATGATTAAATGACTGAGTTAGTTAGAAAGACCTCCAAAAGTTTCTTTTTAAAAATTATTTTTCTAATGTTTATTGTTGAGAGAGAGAGAGAGAGAGAGCACAGAGCCTGATGTGGGGCTTGAACCCATGAACCATGAGCTCATGACCTGAGCCAAAGTTGGATGCTTAACCGACTGAGCCACCCAGGCACCCCTAAAAGTTTCTTTTTAAGGAACCCTTTTATCTCAGATAATACAAGTAAGTGAAAAAGTCCCCGTGGTAATTTGTCACCTCTTAGCTTTTGACCATAAATTATTAAACTTGCAAAATATCATTGGCACAAAAACTGAATTGTGTATACATCTTCATTTGTTCAGGCAACACGTACTTACTGAGTGCTTACTGTGTTCCAGGCACTGTGCTCCCAAGCAATTTGGAATATTAAAGAAGGAGGCGTTCACACTAGTAAGGACTGTGGCTCTTTCTGGGTGTGTGCTGACTTTCATAAACCATCAGTGAGTGCCAGCCATGTGGGCAGCCTATTTCTATGTCCAGCTGGGAGACAGTTTTAGCTGCTACTGAATTAGAGGGTCCTGTGGGAATTATCACCCTTCCAACACATTCAAGGCCAGTTAAAGCATCTCAGTGACACTTACTTCCCTTTAGCCTAAAGGATGGCTTTCTGCAGAGGTAGAGGGATTCAAGAAAGAGAAATTCCTGCTCTGGAATAGAGTGACTCACTTATCCTAGAGGGAAAGTGGGCTCTTAACTCTTTCTTCCCTCAGACTGAGACAACCCCGTGTCACCGGGAAGCTTTTACCATCTTGGGCTGTGCCTGCACGGGTGCTCGGTGGTTTTTCCCTTACTTTCCAGGTGAAGGTGTTTAAACAGAGACTAGATATTTGAAAAGACTCAAATCCACATCAGTAGGTTTTTCCCTTTTTTTTTTTTTTGAATTATTAGGCCGGTTAATAAAGTCAATTTCTTTCCTGGAGTTCATAACTACCATGACATTTCGTCTTCCTTCAGCTACAGGAAAGCGGGAGCCATAGGAGAGAGGAATCTGCTGCCTTGTCTTAGAAATACCTACTTCAAAAGTATGCAGGTGCAAATGTAGGAAGATGATTGAGAAAGTGAGTCTTTCAGTTGATAGTGTACACAGAGCACTGCCTGCTAGACCAACTGAGGTGTTCCCAGGTCACACAGAATAGAACACGAAGAACTTCTCAGATGCAGGAACTGTTTGGTGATGTCCCCTCCCCCCCCCGCCCCCATCCCGAGCCCTGATCTGCACGTACCACGGAACCAACAACCAGTGGGTTCTGGCCGGGAGCTCAGAGGGGCCTCGGGGCAAGCTCCGTTCTTAGGTCTTTCTCTGCTTCATTACTGGAGATCCTAACACTTTGCTGTCAAACCTTTTCATCGGAGTCCCTGGATCTGGAGGGGATGAATGTCAAATGCAGCTCCGCCTAAGATCACAAGCCCTTTGTTAGTGTTACAGTTACACATGGAAATCAAAAACGATGTCCTTTCTAGTGTTCAGAGGGTCCTTGGCAATCACAGAAGTTCAAATCCATAGACTCAGGGACCTGAATGGTACCAATGTGAGTATTTAAAACAGGAACACTGAAAAGAGGGCCGGTTGAATATTGAGTCCTGTTGAGAGATCAGGAGGCATACTCCTTCTGAGATTTCTACTATTGCCATTACTGCTGTTACTCACATCGTTACCGATATTATTGTTAGAACACAGCGTTAGACAGAACGTGAACTCAAGGAGGACCTCAGTCTGCTCTTAACCAATTTCTCTCACCTGAACTGGCAGGACTTCCCCACAGGACAAGTAGGTCAAAAGGATCGGGTAACTCTTTGGGGGCCAATTGCTGACCGAATCTTAGGTCTTCTGTCTATAAAATGAGGAAAATCACTGACTCCACACGGATGTTCCAAAGGGAAAATGAGATAGCGCATGGAAAGCCCCCAGCCATCCATGAAGTAGGAACATCAAAAGTGTTCATTCTTTCCTTTCTGTTCTCCCTCCCCCATCACTCTTCCTGCTGCTAGAGACTCTCACTTGGATTGAAGTTAGAGATCTGTGAGATAGGTGCAGGGGTTTGAAGGGGGAAAAGGATGGAAAAGGGAAGGTAGCCTCTAGAAAAGCAGGGCGGCACCGTTTCCAGCAGCTACGACAAGAGGCGGTTGGTACAGAAAGGCTGCCTGCCAGAAAGAGAAGAATGAAAACAGTCTATAACTCGTGGACTTTATTTTTCTAACAATGCAGAGTTAGCAACCTGAAAACATCAACTTACACAGTCAAACACTTATCTGATCGTTCACTGAGTACTTATTACATGCCACACTCAACCTCCTGTAACTCTCGGAAAGGCCCCTGGTGGTTAACTGGCCTATACGGCTTAACCACAGAGCAGGCACACGTCAAGCCAGGAAAGTCCTTCTCAAAGTGAGGAGTGACTCTAGAGTCCTTATGCTTCTCTGGAAACATTAGCATTGGAAATTGCTAAGGAAACATTTACAAATGGAAAGAAGGTTCTCTCAGATGGTTTACAGAATTAGCACAGTGAGCTTCCCTCAAAAGTCCTAATCTATACATAGCTATCCCCCATCGGCAATGACCGGGAAACACAAAGCTTTCTTTCTACGGCTGTAAAGCAGTATACGAAAATTGACAGTACGATACATCTCAGTCATGGAAACGCTGCAAAACACAGTGAAGTGTTGTACTTATGACCACAGCAGTTTGGAGTTTTTGTTATGTTTTAATTTTGGTCACTTGAAGCTTCATCCAGACCACCTCTATGAAGGTTGTGACTGCCATGGTTCCAGGAGATTGTAGAAAAGTTGCCTACTTTAAGGCTCAGGAGGCTGATTGCCATCATTTGGGACTAAAGAGGTAGCTTTCCAAAGAACTCTTGGGAATAATTCTTTTCTTTCTGTCTTTTTTCCCCCAGAGCCTCATATCTCCCTATCTTTGCTACAGTTTAGTTCATGTATCCTATAAAATAAAATCACAATTAATTTAGCTCCCAACCTTCCAGTCCCAACAAAGCTTTTTTTTTTTTTTTTTAAATTTTAATGTTTACTTATTTCTGAGACAGAGAGGGACAGAACATGAGTGGGGGGAGGGCAGAGAGAGAGGGAGACACAGAATCTGAAGCAGGCTCCAGGTTCGGAGCTATCAACACAGAGCCCGACGTGGGGCTCGAACTCACGGACTGTGAGATCATGACCTGAGCCGAAGTCAGACGCTTAACCAACTGAGCCACCCAGGCGCCCCAAATTGAATTTTTTTAATGTTTATTTATTTTCGAGAGAGACAGAGAGACAACATGAGCAGGGGAGGGGCAGAGAGAGGGGAGACACAGAATCTGAAGCAGGCTCCAGGTTCTGAGCTGTCAGCACAGAGCCCAACACGGGGCTCGAGCTCACAAACCATGAGATCATGACCTGAGCCAAAGTTGGTCGCTCAACCGACTGAGCCACACTGGCGCCCCATCCTTTTTTTTTTTTAAATATAGGCAGAAGAGTTTAAAATTTTGACTGTGGCAATGAATGTTACCATGAATGCTGCATCTTGTCAATTGGACTCAGAAACAACGCTAGCCACACACACTATGATTTCTAGAAAAGTGAAGACAACAAAACCAAAATGCAGACAAACAGACATATTCGTTTCATGGTCTTTCTTCTGACACCCAGCAAGAAGGCACCCTCTCACTGAAATGCCTGGAACCAGCTCAACTCTCTTAGAATCTTTAGCTCCTTCTCCTAAGTCTTTTATCTTCACTGCAGAGAAATGTGGACTCTTGCTTCAGCCAGGGTCCATGTCTAGCTTGGAGGAATTGCCTGGAGGTCATATCAACATCGTTACAATTTTCTACCGGAATAGGAGGTGACCTGCTTACTCCATTACAGTAGACATATTTCTCCTGTTGGAATTACTGCTGAATTGTAAATCTCTTCCAGAAAGACCAGGCAATCAACTATGCAGGGCTCCTATCCACTGGAAGTGCTGTGATTCAATGCGTAGCCAGTAGGAACAGGTGAAGCAGGCAGGGACCTGCAGTCAGGAGTATGGTTGCAGTCCCCAAATAGAAACATCTGCAAAACACCATTACCCACAATGGAACAAGGGACACTACATGCACGCATTATGGAATCTCAGAGCAGGAGAAGAACTTGGGGGCTGTCTCTAACGGAGCCAGACTAAACTGTTTTACATGGCGGGGATTTCTTGCCTAGGGTCCCTTTCAGAAAACATCCAACATCTGTTTTGCAATTCATAATTGGCGGCGAAGGTCAGTGTTTGTGAGGAGGCCAATTCTATCATCAGCCCTGACTGTAAGGCAATTTCCTTGGTAAACTGAAAATCTACCTCTCTGTAAATGTCCAAACTATTTTTACAATACCAAAGAAGCAACATGAGGCTTCTTTGATGTTCCTTCTAATATATTTAAGGTCAATTAGCACAAAGGTTAAGTATTCATTAGATTGTCCTAATAAGACTTGGGTTTCAGACTCCTCAGTGTTCAGACTGCTCATCAACTTCTGGGTTCACTCTGGTTTCAGAAACGTCAGGGGAGGGGCGCCTGGGTGGCTCAGTCGGTTGGGCGTCTGACTTCGGCTCAGGTCATGATCTCGAGGTTTGTGAGTTCGAGCCCCATGTTGGCTTCTGTGCTGACAGCTCAGAGCCTGGAGCCTGCTTCGGGTTCTGTTCTGTGTCTCCCTCTCTCTGTGCCTCCCCTGTTCATTCTCTGTCTCTCTCTCTGTCTCAAAAATAAATAAAACATTAAAAAATTTTTTAAAGAAATGTAAGGGGATGGATGGGAAGCATGGACTTGTAGTCCAGGGGATTTATTCCTTCATTCAATAAATATTTGCATGCCTACTATGCTTCAGCACTGTTCTAGGAATAAAGAGATAGACAAAACAGCACTCGGTGTCCTTAGGGAACTTATATTCTAGCGGGAGGAGAGAGATAAGAAACAAGATACAGAAAGGAAGTCGAGTATGTGAGGTGGTGATAATAGCTAAGGAAAAAAAATCAAGCAGAGAAGAGAAAAAGAGGGTGTCTGTGGGCATGGAAATTTTAGATAGGTAGTAAGGAGGGCACAAGACAGGTGAGGGAACAAGACAATCCAACATGTGGTGAGAATCCTCCAGGCAGAAGACAGGGCAAGGCTAACAGTGTGGTTGATGTGTTTGGGGATGACCCAGGAGGTGAGTGAGGAAGGCATTGGGGAACGAAGGTAGAAACATTAGAGAAAGCAGGAGGTATGGGATCTTGTATGCCATTGTAAGAACTTTGGTTTCTACAAGAAGCCAGGTAGGTTCTCTCTCTACCTGTTTGTTGAGTTGGTTTTCAACAGAGCTATGTTTCTTGGCTTCTCACTTGGTAGTGATTTCAATGCTGGGTGGCTGCTTGGCTTGGTAGAAAATGCTCTAGCCACTTTTCTCTCAAAGCTTTACTGACTTGGCCCCACCATTTCGTATTTCTGCAGAGAAGCTGGAGACCAGCTTACTAGTCATCCTTTCTAGATAAATTCCTTTCGGTGCCTTTGTGTCTGAATAATTAACCTTTAAGTTCAGTAGTGGTATCAAAGTGTGCCTTATAGCAAGTGTTCTGCATTAATTTCTTCCCCCAAACACAGATTTCATGCTGATGCAGTCCTTTCTTCATGTCCAGATATTTTTTCTATTACATCTTCCTTTTTCTTTGGAAAGTCAATTATATTACGTTGGATCATCATTGTCTATTCTCCATATCTTCTTTCCTCTCTGGTTGATTTAATCTATGATTCTTTTATTTTCACGGCATAAAGCTACAGTGCCATTCGGTTTTTAGCTATGTATGTTCTGTTCATTGATGTTTCCGATAATTCATGCTGTGTTTTGGTAGCTCCTATATTCTTTCTTTATAAATTTTATTCAGTGTTACCCCCAGCTCTTTGTATATTCCATTCATTGATGTTTCTAGTTTATTAATCTATTTTTTAAGTTTATTTATTTATTTAGAGAGAGAGAGAGAGGGTGAGAAAGAGGGAGATAGAGTGCACGGGAGGGGCAGAGAGAAAGGGAGATAGAGAATCCCAAGCAGGCCCTGTGCAGTGAGCGCAGAGCCCGATGCAGGGCTCGAACTCATGAACTGTGAGATCATGACCTGAGCCGAAATCGAGAGCCAGTCACTTAACCAACTGAGCCACCCAGGTGCCCCTTATTAATCTATTTTTAAATAGTATTATTCGGATTCATTTTGTGTTTTGGTAGCTCCTAAAGTCCTTATAAAATTAAATTCAATGTCATCATCACCTCTATAGAGGAATTTTTTTCCATTTTTTAAAAATTTCTGTTTTCTAGGATAGATTCTTCGCTTAGCTTTTTTTTGTTTGTTTTTTTTACGAGAGCGAGGGATGGGCAGAGAGAGAGAATATCAAGCAGGCCACACAAGGCTTGATCTCACGAACTGTGAGTGGAGACCAAGATTCGGACACTCAACCAACTGAGCCACCCAGGCATCTCTTCACTTAGCTTTTGCCTACTGGATTCCTTTATTTCCGTCTACCCAATATGTATCTCTATCTGCCTTTACATGAGACTTTTTCATCAACATGGCCACTTCCGTGTATATCTTTATCCCTACGCCCACATAGATGCACCATCAAATTATTTTTGTCTTGTTTAATGCTGCGATGTTATCCATGGGTGACTAATTAATTAATTTAACATTATTTCTTGAGCACCTAGCAAGTGGCAGCTGCTATTTTAGGTACTAAAGAAACATTGGGAATAAAAGCAGACAGAAATCCCTGCCCCTGTAGAGCTTACATTCTAGTGGAGAGGAAAAGGTTACTGAGCATAATAAGTAGGTAGATTTCATGGGAAATGGTGAAAAGGTGGTAAGTGTTACAGAAACAATCTGAAGCTAGAGAAGGTGACTAGGAGTGACAGGGTTAACCAGTAGAAGGTTGTGAGCAGAAGACTGATATGATTTTATACACTTTTAAAAATAAGTACCCGAGCTGCTTTTTACATTTATAGCATGTGCCCATCTGGCCACTATTTCCTATTTCCTCCTGCTTGGTATGAGCAGATTCTCCTTGACTCTTCTCTTCAGAAAAGAGCTTCAGTTAGGGGCTGAGGCTTTTCATTGCTTCAGGGAGTGAGGACGGGCAAAGAGCTCAGCAGGAACGCTGGACAGACCCTGGGTGATGATGCAGCCCTTACTCTCTTTTTCTGAGATACTGTTAAAAACCACATAGCACGGGGGCCCTCCCCAAACAGGGAAATCAGGTCTATCCTCCTGAGTATTCCCCAGTTCAGGTTGGGGTCCCTTCTGTTGGAAACGAAACAGGTCCACTCCAGGTGTGTGTTTCTTTATTTCCTGTCTTTACCCTCTCTTCCCAAGCCCAGTCCGTGCTCCTCTCTCACACAGAAGGTGGAGAAGGCAGAGGATGGCTTGGAACTCTGGCCAAGGCCAGAAGGCAGGTGGATTTCCACCAGGCGTCTCCTGCTGGTGGCTCTTGACCTGTGTGTTTTCTCTTTTGTCTCCATTCAGCCAAACCCATGTTTTTGGCTCCAGGTGACCACAGTCCTGCCTTCCTTCTGGCTGGCGGAATAAAACTGGTGTGCGGTTCACAGGGAATCGAACATTCTTCTATACTCCCAGAGTATAAACTGATAAGTGGTGGTGTTCTCCTGAGTTTAAAGAGAATCAGTCCTGCTTTAAGGGGGCTACATTTTCATATCGGTATTTAAGGCAATGACAGGTGTTTTACGTCAACACTTGAGAAGTTGGATCTCAGTCTCGAGTCTGGTGATGGGAACGAGGGTCATGCTTATGGATGACAACCTCCTGTGTCTTCCTGAGTCTTAGGAAATACAAACGTTAAGTAGACGTTGGTGTATAAACCGATAAGGACACATCCCTTCTGTACCTTATACATAAAGTTGTTATTTTCCCAAGTGTGCCTAACATGTTGAAACTTACTTCAGCTACTTTTCCACCTTGCAGAGTTATTTTTCAAAAAAAAAAAAAAAAAAGATCTAATGCAGAGATCTGAAAGGCTTCCCATCCTTTACAAGATTTGATTCTTTTTTCTTGTGCCGCCCATTGTAAAACACTGTGGAGTACTGCACCGGGGGGCTACATACTCGGGACTGCCCTAGATTCAGGGAATTCAGAGTTAAGGCTCCAACAGTAACCTTAACTTTGGCTTCTTGCAGGGTTATAGCAGCCTTTTGTTACGTGATCACATCATCCCAAAAAGCTACATTCTTCACTGCTTATCTGCCATTCTACCTGCAAACCCCTCTTTGAAGTTGATGGGGCTGTGGGCACGGAAGGGGCCAGACACAGGGGGGGAATTAAGGGGAGAATTAGGACCTGTGCATTCAAAACTACAAAATGACACGTATATGTGCATTTCTTATCTGCGAGGAAAGGTTTAAAAGGCCACAATTTAGCTACTTTAGCTACTTGACGGTGCCTTCTGGAGGAGCTATATGGGAAAAAAGAGTGTGAACTCTTCCATTTATGTAAGTCACATTCTGTGTCATGGCACCAACTCGCATATAGTTGTTGGATAAAAGCCTCCATTGTACAGGAAAGGTAACCTTGTAAAAATGACAAGCGTAGGCTTTCTTGGTGTTTTATGCAATTAAAATGTTAACCTTGACACTATACTAGCCCTTCAGTTTTCTTTAAACGTCCTTCAGTTTGCAAACTGGAGGGAAAAAAATTTTTCTTTTAAAAAAGTGTGGCATATCTATAACTAGGTAAACTCCTTTTTACCTGTGTTCCCTTCACCGATGGCCGCAGGGATGGGCTGTCCCAGCCAGTGGCCATGGTCACATCGGTGTTCTCTTCACCTTCTTTGTCCCATTGTTTCTCCCAAACTGTTCTCACCCTGTCCTGCCTCCCTTGCGATGCAGGGGGCTGCATATGCAGAGGGCTGGAGGAGGGAAGGGAGAGGACAGACAGCGAAGGTCATTCCCTCCACCTCTGTCGTCCTCCCCCAGCTTGGACACTGGGAGGCAGGATCCTTTGTCCCATTGTCTCACTCCTGGAGGGCCTCGGGTTGTTCCTGAAAGTTCCTTGGATCTTCTCCAGGTCCTGGTCTTCCTGAAATGCAGCGGCATCTTCTCCAGTTCTGTCTCTATTCTGTGCCTCACACCCTCCTCTTTGTTCTGATCTATAACCAGGTGTGCCTCGCTTTTATCTACTTAGGGAAAAACAAACAGGAAGGTGGGAGACAGGGAAGGGGCCTTTTAGTAACTATTTGCCTGCAGTAAAGTCCTATTAGGAAAATCTTGTAAAGGTACTGTGTCTGTGTGTGAGTGTTGGGGGTGGTGGGGAATGCGGGCAGTGGTGTTTCAACCACAGGCACCAGGGCACAAGCTGTGGGGCAGCTTCCAAGACAGCCATCAAAGTCCTGGGTTGACATGATGAGAGGCGGTAGGGAAACGGGGGAGGGGGGGTCTGCTCCTGGAGCTCACTGGGGAAGGAAACGAGCAGGTGATGGGCTGCCAGATTGTGTTTTCTGGGGTGCAGTGGGGTACCTGGGCCTGTGGTGCCCCCTCCCTCCGTCCTTAGCCCTGGTTGGGGAGAACAGAATCACCCCCTCTTGGCTGTTCTAGGGGGCCAACAGCAGCAGTCTGGAGCCAGATGATGTTCTGCTTCTGGCTGGTTGGGGGAGCAAAGGAATCTCGAATCTCGACTGTTTTTGAGAACAGAGTTCTGATAATGCACTTGGAATTATGAGGCCATTTTTATATAGAAACACAGGCTAAATTCTCATTTGTGTCTATAATCTAGACTCAGTGTGGGGTGGGTTCTGAACTGGAAGCTTGTAGGGACACACTGGTAATCTCACTTCCCCCTGAGAAACAAAGGAAGCTTAAGCCCTAGCCTGGCACCTTCACAACCCCTGGGGAGTCTTCACCTGAAGATATGCTTAACTGAGGTACTTTATTATTCTTATTTTATTTTTGAGAGAGAGAGAGAAAAAGAGAGAGAGAGAACGAGTGAGGGAAGGGCAGAGAGAGAGGGAGACACAGAATCCCAAGCAGGCTCCAGGCTCCGAGCCGTCAGCACAGAGCCCGACACGGGGCTCAAACCCACGAACTGTGGGATCACGACCTGAGCCGAAGTCAGATGCTTAACCGACTGGGCCACCCAGGTGCCCCTTTACTGAGATACTTTAACTGCAGTTAGTTGCATCAGTTGAGTCTTTCTCTGGATCCCTGACTTACCCTCCACCATTTCCCCACAGTCAGGTGGCATCTGGAGTGCTTTGGGACATTTGTGGGGAAGTTGAGTTGGGACTATATTTAGTATTGGCCTAGGGAGATGTCTTTATGTGGTTTGCAGTTCCTTCTCTGAATAGTTAAGTTACTGCCAGATGTCTTGGAGTAGGAAGGGCTTCTGGTGATATTCCTACCACCTGCTTTGTGACATGGATATGCATGACACAGGAACTTATCCAATGGTGCCTGACACTGGAGATATGTGGACATTGGAGGCAATGACTGCAAAGTGCAGAGCCAGAAGTTAGTCTTCCAAAGGTCACAATTCTCATAGTGAAAGTGACTCCACAGACAGTTTTTTCATATTTGACAAAATATGAGAGAATGTTATATTACCAATAACAAATGAAACTCTAAGAAAACTTTCTTTTTCTTTCTTTCTTTCTTTCCTTCTTTCTTTCTTTCTTTCTTTCTTTCTTTCTTTCTTTCTTTCTTTCTTTCTTTCTTTCAACTTTTATTTATTTATTTTGAGACAGAAAACAGGGGAGGGGCTGAGAGAGGGAGAGAGAAAATCCCAAGCAGACTTCCCGCTGTCAGAGTAGAGCCTGACGTGGGGCTCGAACCCACGAACCATGAGATCATGACCTGAGCAGAAACCAAGAGTCAGATGCCTAACCAACTGAGCCACCCGCCCCTCTAAGAAACCTTTCTAAAGTATTAATAATTGTTCTTAAAAGGATTAATCATGACCAAGAAAACACTGAATTATCTTTTAATAATCACCACAGAAATTAATATTACAAAATTTCTATCATTTGGAGAGGTGACCAAAAGATATTAACCAAAAAGTGTATGTGATATTATAGAGTATGATAGATTGTATTTGTGGTTTTTGTGATATTTATATAAGGCCTTTTCCAACTTTTATAGTTTTGGTGATTTCTTTCCTCATTCTAAAAAATACAGACTCTAATACAGAGTTTTGCATTCTTAATTTTATATGCTTTTTCTTAAAGAGGGATCCCCAAATTATAAAAGCTTCAGGCTCTACAACCCCAGATCTGCCTGTGAAGAGAGAATATCTTGATTTGTTAAATAGTGACCCAGCAAAAAGATGTTTGCTTTTTAAAGTGCTACTTGTTGGGGCGCCTGGGTGGCTCACTCAGCTGAGCGTCTGACTTCAGCTCAGGTCATGATCTCACACTCCGTGAGTTCGAGCCCTACATCGGGCTCTGTGCTGACTGCTCAGAGCCTGGAGCCTGCTTCAGATTCTGTGTCTCCCTCTCTCTGCCCCTCCCCCACTCATGCTCTGTCTCTCTCTCTGTCAAAAATAAACTTAAAAAAAAGATAAAGTGCTGGTTGTCAATTACTTTAAATGTACAACAGTAACTGCAGAAACAGTTCTTTGAGAGCATTTTGGAATTCAAATCAACATCTCTTTTAAAAAAAAATGTTTTTAACGTTTATTTATTTTTGAGAAAGAGAGACAGAGCATGAGCAGGGGAGGAACAGAGAGAAGGAGACAGAGAATCCAAAGTAGGCTCCAGGCTCTGAGCTGTCAGCACAGAGCCCGATGCGGGGCTAGAACTCATGAACAGTGAGATCATGACCTGAGCTTGTCGGACACTTAACCGACTGAGCCACCCAGGCGACCCTCAAATCACCATCTCTTAAGCCAACATTTGGTGATTCTCTTGGACATCTGAACAATCCAATGCCCTTGAGCACCTCATTCATGACTGACCCCTTCTACACCTCTTCGAATGGAACCTCCAACGTCCTGACCTCAAGTCAGAGCTGAAAGTTTGTGATGTCAAAGCCAATTAAAAACAGGAGCAAAGAAATCAAGGGACAATGTAAATCCCAACGCTGACAGAAGCAACCAAGAAGCAGGGCTCTGTGGCACAGGAAATCAAAGCCAGCAACTCCTGTTTGGACAAAAGTGGCCAGTCCAAGAATTAACATCAAAAAATGAAAACATTAAAAAAATGATGAACGTTAAAAAGTGATGTACGCTGAAAACATACACAAACAGGATGACTTTCTATTTGGGACGGAAGCCCCCAGGCTTTTGGTGTTCTGTAGAAATTTCTAAGATCCTGGCTGGTTTTTGTGAGTTTAGCCAAATTTTAAGATTAGGTAATGCCCCTCGCCCCAAAGTGAGCCCGGAGCTAAAAACCCTGACACAATGATTACACCAGATTCCAGAGTATAATGACGCATCCTAGAAAGTAGAATCACACAGAAGAGTTTCAGCCAGCACCTCTATGGTGACATAATGGTGGCAGGGTGGTGTACTGGGGGGACCATGGGTTTTGGAGACCTGGGTTTAAGTCACTTACTAAGTGATCCTGGTTATTTCCCTTAATCACTCTGAACCTCGGTTTCCTCACCGGTAAAACTAGCTTAGTGATACATACCTGCCAGGATGTTAGGAGGGGTATATACAATGCTGTGGGTCTAGTGTCTGGATACCAGTAGGTACTCAACATATGACAGCTAGTATTTCCTTTGTGGGTTGATGCCACCGCTGCTGTTCGAAGGTCAGAGTCTCAGACTCATCAATAAAAGCTGCTTTTATAAGCCAGCGAGACTTTATTTTTAACAATGCTAATTTATTGGCTACTGACAGGCTGGCAGTTCTGGTTGATTTAATGGGTTGGGCTGTCTTGATTTGTGAACCTGGTTTCTATTTGTTAGCTGGCCAGAGATTTTCAGTATTGTTCATGTATACGGGATTTCATGGCCTGAATTTGCAAATATAGTGTCTGTCCTTATAGGTAAGTAACTACAGATAAAAGAAAAAAGAAAAAAAGAGAAAGAAGCAGTAATGAGAGGTTTGTTTTTTTTTTTTTTTGAGAGAGAGAGAGAGAGAGCACTCAAGCGCTTGAGGGGCAGAAAGGCAGAGAGAGAATTCCACGAGGGGGAGAGGGGGGAGAGAGAGTGTGGAGCCTGAAGTGGGGCTCCAGCTCACCTGATGCGGGGCTTGAACTCACCAACCGTGAGATCATGACCTGAGCCAAAGTCGGGTGCTTAACCGACTGAGCCACCCAGGTGTCCCAAGAGGTATTCTTAAAGGAAAGGAAATTAAGACATATTCCAGAATGGGTAAAGAAGTTACTATTCTATTCCAACAAAGGACATTATCTACTGGAGCTTTCCAGGAGTAAATTCAGCTCATTTCTCTTTTCCTTTACAAATAGTTGGCGGAAATCATATACATGACCATTTAAGGAATCACACTTCAGGATGCTCTTAGCACATTGAAGAACATTAGCAAAGACTTGTTTAGCATCTTACATTTTTTAAGAGGTATAATACTGCCAGCCTGAGCCAGTCTTTCGCCCTCGGTTGCACCTTCTGTATTCTCATTGGAATTGCACAGCGGGAAGAAACCTCTGCAGAAGTCCCCACATGTAAGTATGATGCCCGAAAACCCCCACATGCCTACGCTGAGGGCTACAACTACCAGCAAAAACCTGTGTAAACTTTTCGATTGTGGCAAGATCACTCATGACCAAGCCGGTTCGTACCGGTCTTGTGTCAATAAAGTCAATGTAACGTTAGAGCAACATTCTGATTTTTGTTACCCATGAAGAGGTAGGAGAAAGGCACTTCGGAGTTAAACAGATTCTGAAAAGAAACCAGATAGGCATAGAGTAAGAAGTGCAAAATTAGTGCCATTATGATTAATGCTTGTATGGCTTTGGGCAAGTTACTTGATCTCATTAAGCATTAGCTTCCTCAAGAGGAGAATGGGAGAAGAGTACCTTCTTTTTTTTTTTTTTTTTTTTTTTCAACGTTTTTTTTATTTATTTTTGGGACAGAGAGAGAGACAGAGCATGAACGGGGGAGGGGCAGAGAGAGGGAGACACAGAATCGGAAACAGGCTCCAGGCTCTGAGCCATCAGCCCAGAGCCTGACGCGGGGCTCGAACTCACAGACCGCGAGATCGCGACCTGGCTGAAGTCAGACGCTTAACCGACTGCGCCACCCAGGCGCCCCGAAGAGTACCTTCTTAATAAAGTTACTGGAAGAGGAAATCACGTTATTGATGGAGTTTATCTCAGCACTAAAGGTTCACAATGGTAATTATTATTTTGGCCCGTAAGACTTACATTGATTTTTGAAGTCAAACATGCTTATTGGTGAATTGGTATATTACATATAGTTGAAGCAAAGGTTTCTTTTAAAAAAAAAAAATTGCTATGATCTTTGGGCAAGGATGGGCCTGAAGGTACAAATCTTGCCTTTTTAAAACATGCCTTGGGGCGCCTGGGTGGCGCAGTCGGTTAAGCGTCCGACTTCAGCCAGGTCACGATCTCGCGGTCCGTGAGTTCGAGCCCCGCGCCAGGCTCTGGGTTGATGGCTCAGAGCCTGGAGCCTGTCTCCAATTTTGTGTCTCCCTCTCTCTCTGCCCCTCCCCCGTTCATGCTCTGTCTCTCTCGGTCCCAAAAATAAATAAACGTTGAAAAAAAACCCAAAAAACAAAAAACATGCCTTACTGGGGCGCCTGGGTGGCTCAGTTGGTTAAGTGTTCGACTTCAGCTCAGGTCATGATCTCACAGTTTGTGAGTTCCAGCCCTGCGTTGGACTCTGTGCTCACAACTCAGAGCCTGGAGCCTGCTTTGGATTCTGTGTCTGCCCCTCTTTCTGCCTTTCCCCCCCACCCCCTCCCACTCATGCTCTGTCTCTCTCTCTCTCTCTCTCTCCCTCAAAATAAATAAACATTAAAAAAATTTTTTTAAACGTACCTAACTTAAAGACTTTTAATTATGTGATGGTCTGTATAATTCCACTTTCTAGAATTAGTTCTCATATCCATAGTAATCACTGTCTCTGGGACTTTAACCCCTAGGCGCGCATCGGGGAGTCACTACCTCATCTAAGTATCTGACTGAATTCTAGTGAAACTGTCTAGGAATTGAGAATTTTCTGCAGAATACCAAAAACTGAGGGATTTCTTTTCCAAATAGAAAGGCATATATTTGCGTCTGCTTTCAGCTTGCAGGAAGCATCATTTTTATGTTCCTCTTTGGATGGGGACTTCTATCTAAATCTGAGGTGAGGGTTTTCATTTCCGGTGTCAGGGGCCCCTGTTTAAGGATCGTTTCCATCAGGATTGAGATTACGATTGTGCCTTGATTTCGCTGTTCCCGTTTTTACTTGGCTCTATTTTACTAAATCTCTTGGCTCTGATTGGGGATCAGAATTGCGGAGAGATCCTGTGATACACACACTCGTAACACAGAGATTTATGAGGTTTGCTAGGAAAAAGTCCTGGTGAAAAGTCTGAGGTGACTGGATTGTTCAGCAGTCCAGAGACCCACCTACCAAATGTTGGTTCAGGAGATGTTGATTTGAATTCTAAAAAGGTCTCTGAAGACGATTTCTGTTTGTTCGTTTGTTTTGGTTCTATAGATTCCACATATAAGTGAAATCACATGGTATTTGTCTTTCTCTTTCTGACTTATTTCACTTAACATTGTTCCCTCCAGATATGTCCATGGTGTCGCGAATGACAAGACCTTATTCTTTTTTTACGGCTGGGTAATATTCCACTGTGTACATGTACTACTGAATCAGCATGTTGTATGCCTGAAACTAATGGAGCTTCACTTACACTTCAATAAAAAATAAATTAAAAATTTTTAGTTAAAAAAGACTTTCTATAGTTTGTGCGTTTGTGTGTCCCATTTTTCCTTGCAGTGCAGCCATCCTTTTATTATTGATTTGTAAAATCTTTATTATTAAAGGTACTTCCTCCTGTCATGTGTGTCCCAGCTATTTTTTCCTCTGTTATTTATTTTTTCACTTTTTAAAGAACCTTATTTATTTATTTTGAGAGAGAGAGTGTGTGAGAGGGAAATAGGGGCAGAAGGAGAGAGGGAGGGGAGAGAGAGATTGAGAGAGAGAGAGAGAGAGAGAGAGAATTGTAAGCAGGCTCCATGCCCAACACAGAGTCTGACATGGGGCTCAGTCTCACAAACCACGAGATCATGACCTGAGCCGAAATCAAGGGCCAGATGCTTAACTGACTGAGCCACCCAGGTGCCCCTCATTTTTTAAAAATATAAAATGTTTTACATTTTTATATATCAAATTTTTGAAGATTTCCCATAATGGAGTTTTTTCCTTCACTTTTAGTTTGAGCAATGCCTGATCCATTTGACATAAGTATCCCTGAAAGCTGATACGTGCACCCTTGTGAAAAAGGGTGACATTATCAGGACTGTGGCTTGGTGAATGAGTCTGATACCCTATTTGCAGTGGTTTGGAGTGAGAGGTGGGAAGTGAGGAGTGTGATGGTCTTGCTAGGAGATCATAAAGTTCTGATCTGGTGGTCTTTCAAAATTTATAGTTCCTAATACTTTTTTTCTCTAAGAGGAATCAACGAGACTATTTCTTCAGATTTATGCACAGTCCTCTCTCCCTCCCTCCTTTTCTTTTCTGTGAATATACAGATCGCAAAGGTATTCCTAAGGCTGCAGCTTGATGGGACGGGCCACGGCTGCGCGTGCTGTGAGCATCACCACGTGGGACGTAGTTGATACCGCATTTGCTGAAGGAGGGGAAGTCAGTCCGATGTCCAGAGTGTCATCCACCCAATCCACTCAGTCCACAAAATCAGCTCTTTCGCACCTTCCCAAAGCCAGGGAAATGAGGATATTGTGAAAAGACAGAGGCTAAAAACAATCATAATCAGAGAATGTGAGGTGTTTCTACACATCCATATGAAATATCCAAGCAGAGGAACTGAGACATAAAGCGGTAGAAATTGTAAAGGTGGTGTTATAATAGCTGCTGCCTTTTCAAACCATGGGCAAGAGCAGTGGTTCCCCACGTGTCCCCCATCCAACAGCATCGGCATCCTCTAGGGACTTGTTGGAAATGCACATTCTCAGGCCTCATCCCAGACAAGCTGGTAGGACACTCTGGGCGGGGCCCGGCACTCTGTGTCTTAACACGTCCTTGACAAGTCTGGGGGGACTCTGATGCATGTTCGAGTCTGAGAACCACGGGACTAGATTAGACCTCAGGTTTAGATCTCTGACAGTCACTCCTCATTCAATAAACATTAATGCCTACGCTGTGTTCTGTTCTATGAGCATCAGTTATGCTCTGCCTGTGACCACCTCCACGATGATGCTCAAGCTACAAAGAAAGAAAAGATACAGGTACCCATCTTGCTTAGGAAAAAAGTAATTTTGATTTCACTCTAGTTCCTTGGCTCTCACTGATTGTTCCTTTCAAGTCCAGACAAACTAGTATATATTGAATATCTGTAAGTCTTGTGCTGTGCTAGTCATGACGGAGGCTCCAAAGGAAAGATCAGATACGACCCCTGCCTTTGAGGAACTTAGAATTTCATCCGGCCAAATCAAACATGCAGGAAAGAAAGAGTGCCATTCAATTAAGTATTTAATTTAGTACTCAGTTTAGTGGTACGAGCCTGAAGTACTTAGAGTTTCTCCTTTGCTCTCTATTAATTGTCAAACTACTGATTTACTCAAACATTTTGGCTTTGGCAAAAAGTTCTCAAGAACATGGAGTGTGAGGGAAAGAGATATTACCCCCAAAAGCCTGCATTTTGGTACTGGATCTGTCTGTTTTGATTTTTATTGTTGGGGTGAAATAGATCTCTCCCGAAGTCCTTTATTCCCTTTTTGGGGAGTTCTTAGGTTACACTAATTCAAAGCTGACTTGAACAGAACTTGCCTTATTATTTCTGAATTTGCCTAGGTGAATGGGTGCGAAATCGAGAAAATGTAAAAATTTCCAACAGGGGAAGAAGGTGGTCTCTGAAAACCGGAGAAACTGACTTTATTCTCATACAATATTTGCAGTATATGTATTAAATACATGGTATGCAAGTGCTTAAAAGGGGCAGTGTTGACAACTGAAGGCTGGCATGCATTAGCCCCCCCCCCCCAAATTATTAGTTTTATAGATTTGGGGGAAGCTGTAAACAAATTATTATTATTATTTGGATTTGGAGAGAAGAGTCAAATAGCCTCTCACATTGTCTGTGTGAATAAGTTGGGAAAACGTAGGCTTCTGGTGGCTTCATCAAGTTCATAAATGCCTGAGCGAGCAAACCAACAGGACTCTTTAATGAACAGCATCAAGCCAGACACAGCTGTTTGATGTGCTGCCTTAAGGATCTGCCCTGGGCCCTTTCCTATTTAACATTTTTATTACTGAATGGAGCACAGGCACAGAGGGTGTGACTTCCCCGGGTGACGACTGGCAGAACGAGGGTCCAAAAAGTTCGCAAGACGTTGGAACGGTGAAACAGATGTGCCCAAATAACCTATGATGCAGATAAAGTTAACAATCTGTGTGGTGGTTCAAAATATACCACAAACCCTGGCATATACCCTGGCACACATGCGCTCTTGCTCGCACACAGGGGCACACGCGTGTGCATACACATGTGCCTCTGCAGAAATGCTAGCGTGGGGGCTCAGGGGTGACAGCAGGACACATTAAAAAGCCTTACAGGTTCTGGATGACAATGAGCAACAGCGTTCAACAGAATGATGTGGTTGCCCAAAACTGATGTGATCGATAAAAGAGCAGAGCCTGGAACAAAGGCTGTAAAATCCCCCTGAATGCAGGGCTGGCGGGTCCTACTGGGGGATATTGTGTTCAGTTCTGGATGCCATGATTTACAAGGGGCACTGAGAAGAATCCCATCTTTTCTTGATGATCCTGGAAGACCCTAAAACAAACAAAGCTGAAACTTCTGGAAATGTGTCAATTCTAATTTCACAGGATGGCCAAGAAATGGAGTTGAAAAACTATTAAATGACACTGAAAAACACTTTTGAACTAGATAGCCTTTTTCCATCACAGAGGATGGAACTGTAATAATCCTGAGAATAAAAAGGGCAAAATTACTCTACAGCATTTCATCAAAATACAAATGAAGTACAATTTTCTCTATAAAATTAAGGACAGCATTCCAAAGAAAATGACTTTTCAAAAGACGAGTGGTAAAGTTTGTAGTAAGAGATTTTATGGGCTGAATTGTGTCTCCCCCGAAATTCCTATGTTGAGGCCCTCATCCTCAGGACCTCAGATATGACTGTATTTGCCACATAGAGTCTTTAAAGAGGACATTAAGTTAAAATGAGGTCATTAGGGTGGGCCCTAATCCAATATGACTGATATCCTTATAAGAAGAGGAAATTTGGATACAGAGACAGAGAGAAGGCGATGTGAAGACACAGGGAGAAGACGGCCATCTACAATCCAAGGAGATAGGCTGGCAGATCTTTCCTTCATGCTTTCTGAAGGGAACAACCACATTGATACCTTGATCTTGGACTTCTAGCCTCCAAAATTGTGAGAAAATAAATTTCTGTTGTTTAAGCCACACAGCCTGTGGTACTTTGTTACACAGCCTGAGCTAATATAGAACTGACGTGAGGGCTGAAGGCCATGCCTCTGGCACGAGCATTTGTCACTGGCCAAGAGGATGGGCCCGAGCATCATAAGCCCCTCCCCTGCGCTTTGCATTCCCTGTGTGGCTTCATCCCTGTGAGGCACCTCCTCGGGTCCCTGTCGCTCCTCTACCAGCTTTCCATTCCTTCCCGGTCTCCAGGGAATCTCGGCATGTCCCCTATTACTCGGGACATCTCCCTTGCACACTTGCCTGAATTCTGACCTCCACATTATTCCTCGTTATTCATAACAATGCTTAGTCGAGTCCTGCAGAAGTTTTAAACTTGTACAAAGCCAACTTCATTCATCTTTTTCCTTATAACCTTTTGGGGAAGGACATACCTTTCTACACGTGGGCTTGAGACTTGCATTAGTGACCGAAGGCCATCGGTTTTGGGAAATGTCCTAGGTCACGGGTTTTCCCAGTGAGGCTCGACATGGGGAGAGAAACAAGTACTTTGGGTCTTCAGTCAGAAGGCAGGGGGGCCTCTTTGGGACAGGCTGGGAGAGGCAGGCAGGATGTGGAGTCTTTGCCTGCTGGCAGTGGGGGGAATGAAAGAACCGTGGCTGCAAACATCATGGCCTGAAGGAAGCTGCCTAGAGCAAGTGCCTGGTGCTCCCGTTAATCAAGCTGTAGCTCACCACTGCTTCCCTCCCTGAGAATTCTCCAGAGCCTTTCCTGCCTGAGGGACCCTGACATCAGCAAAGGCCCCTTTGGAGTTGAATGAGGACCCACACGGGCAACAGTGCAAGAGGCCGGTGAGGCGGAGAAGCTCCGAGGGTGTTATTCAGGTTTTAAGCAAATGCTCTTTAAATCCAGTATATTTAATTCTTGCAACTTTTGAATTTGAACATTTAATTATGAATGAAGCCTATACCAGATCTGAAACGATTCCAGTCCTTCATTACCGGTAGTAGTCGTTTCCTGCTGGGCAGGGAGGGTCGTTTTATGGCCTGCTGCGAAGTCGACACGCTTCTAGCTGGTTTGGTTGTGTTGATTTTCAGTGTCTTTCAGAAGTGCCAGTGCTGTGGGCACAATCCAGGGAACGGGGTTTATTAATTATTTGGGCTCCCTCTCTAAGTGGACCCAAGCAGATCTTTACGGGGTGGATGAAATACACAGCAATAGCCGAAAGGGTCGACAGATAAGATGGTCTGTTTATTCAAAAGAGATGAAAAGCAATACGGGAAGCAAGAGATGAAAAATAAAACTGCGAGTATCTGACAGGCCAGATGTAAAAGGCAGGTGAGGGGTGGTTTAATTTGACTACGCTGGATCCCAGCCCACACTGACAGTGACATTTCACGAGCGGGACCGCTCCAGGCCTGCAGCCATTTTGTAGCAATAGCCGGCAGGACACCTACTTTTATTTAAGACTGGAATTAAAAGGGAGAAATGTATGTCACAACGGTCTCTCGGACGAATTCAGGCTATGGTGATATATGGTAAAGCAATGAATTTCTGGTCCCCCTACTTTCTGGAGCTAGGAATCGTCAGATAAGAGACTGATCTGAGGCAAAACTACATACTTAACTATTTCTTTTATTATAATAATGTGGCTCATGGCATCACTTGTTAACAGGTTTCAAGTGGTTTTTGTCTTATAGTGAAGGCAAAATGCCAACTGTTGCTGGCATGGTGCAAAGATCCAGATGTCCATACTTCATTCAGTCCAGGGAAAGAATATGTGTGTTTACTACAGAATGTGTGTGTGTGTGTGTGTGTGTGTGTGTGTGCACGCGCACGTGTGTGTGTAAAAACCCCTATTAAAACATTAAGCACAAACATTGAAGAATACAACTTAAATGAGATTTTCATTCGAGATTTTACACTAATCATTGACTCTTACTTTTTCTTTCATTTTTTCTTATCTCTCCCAGGCATAAATAGACCTAGGCTTTCAAAATTATTTTAGAATCCAAAGCTCTCAGGGCTTTCTATGTTGTTGGGATACCTTAGGGTTTCAGAGCACATTAGTGTTAAAAACTCTTGTGTCCTTCAGTAAGATCAATTCACTGTGTCTTAATTGAGCAGTTAAACATTTATCATTCATTTATTCATTCATTCATTGACAGATGCGGGCTAGGCACTGGGGAAACAGTAATGAATGAAATCAGGCATGTTGTCACAGAGCTATAAGGCTCTGACTTTTAAGAGGGGAAAACACACATTAGCCCCACAATCCCACTTAGAAATGCCAAAATGACACTTTATCTTCTTCTGAGAGTGGCACAGGCAGAAGTCAGCTCCCAGGCAGAGGGAACAGCACTTGCAAAGACTGAGCAGGAGGGAGTGGCGTAACTAGAGGTGGAACTAGAGAAGGGGGCTTTGGGGCTGTGTTTAGGGGTTTGGGATTGTATTCCCAGGGCCACAGGGGTGCATTTTGGAAATATTACTTTGTTGCAAAGTGGAGAACAGATTGGATTTGTGGAGGGGAGGGGAGAGAGGACAATAGCTGACTTAAGTGCATTTATGACTAAGACAGGATCTCGCTCTCCAAGGTGTGTAGGAGAGGACACAAAAATTAAGATTTAGAATTTGTTTTACAGGGAAGATAGAGGCGAAACCATTACTTTTAGAGTACTTATAATTAGGAAGCATCAAATACCTCTTCTGTTTTCTTGAGTTTCCACAAAACATAACAATCCAGAGAATTCCCAGCAAGAGTTTATGTGGGAACATTGGGCTCCCCTCTGAAATTACGATATAGAAAATTGTAAACTTACCATCACTAGCTTTCAATTTCCTTAAATCGATGATGTGACTTTGTTCCCATTAGGCCATTACAGAAGACATTTATGTGATAAATTCATTCACATTAAGGTGTGAAGGGCTGCTAATAGTGAGACGCAGCTATGTGAAGGCAGGGACCAGGGTCCCTCTTTATATCCTCAGGTCTGGTCTAGCGTCTGGTCTAAGTTGTTAATACAGAATGAAACTAGGTTAATTGTCCCACCTTGCTTGTTGGGAAGTAGTGTGTATAGTAATATATAGGAAGAAATTTCTAAGGGATGAATTTTAGACCGTTTGGCATAGAGATTGTGGACATCATTTTAAGTAATATGGCCTTCCTGATACGGATCAAGACAACAGTGCACGGGCCGCCACTTTTCTTCCCCGTATCCAATTTCCTACTGTCACCTCACAGCTCTGCCATCAGCCCGAAGAAAGCATGAAGCTGAACTTCCTATGTTGCTTATAGAACTCAACTGCACAGTTTTCCACATTTACAATTCAGGGATCCGCCAGCTGTATATTGCACTGTGCAAAAGACAATTTTGGGGAATAAAATGAAAGCACTTAAAATAATGTTGCTTGGGGACTATTAGGGTTCAAACCCATAAAAGGGGTCTTTTGGCCCTATAGTAATTAGCAGCATGACCCTCAGGTGAGAATACTTAACTGTTTCTCAGAATCCGTGCTATGGGAGGCCAGACTGCAGAGCTCTTTCTTCCTGGACTTCCCCTCGATCCTACTGCAGAACACTCACTGATGCCAACTTCTGAGTCTGGAATGCTCTTGTGTCATGGGCTCAGTCCAGCAAGTGTCCCACAGGAGGTCTTTCCTGAGGTCAAATAGGAGTTGGCCTTGAAGGAGGAGGACCTCAGAGGACAGCCATCAAATGCTGATCACTCTGGATGAATAACAGTCACCCACGCAAAGCAGACTGTAGGTCCTGCAGTCTTTTAGTGATCTGGCTTTACTGAGATCAGCCAGTCTCTTCCTTGAGCCCTGGAATGACTCAGGATGCATCTGGTAGATCTCAGTGGTACAGCAACTAACCAAACAACCAACGTTTTTACTCCATAAGAATCAAGAATAAGATGAACTTTTTTTTCTCTTTGACTCAGGTTGACATAAACTTTGTTCTGGAGTCGGACAGACTTGGGCCACTTGCCACTTCTTAGCTCTTCGTGTCTAGATAGGCAGAGGAATGAGTAGTGTGTTTTCTTTTCTTTTTTTCTTATCTAACTCTTTACTTTTCTTTTTTCCCAATGAATGGTGATGGCTATTAGAAAAAATTATATGCAACGCATGCTGGTAATAATTTGGCTGGGGACACCTGCTTTTAATACTTCTGTTGACCAACAATATTGAGTCAACGTTAAACAGAGACAGCTGCCTCCATGATGGTGGTGAGTTTCTAAAAAAAAAATTTTTTTTTAATGTTTATTCATTTTTGAGAGACAGAGACAGAGCACAAGTAGGTGAGGGGCAGAGAGAGGGAGGCACAGAATCCAAAGCAGGGTCCAAGCTGTCAGCACAGAACTCGACGCGGGGCTTAAACTCAAGAACTGCAAGATCATGACCTGAGCTGAAGTCGGACGCTTAACCATCTGAGACACCCAGGCACCCTTCACGGCGGTGAGTTTCTAAACAGACATTGGATTATCCTACAGTGAAATGATCTCATCAGAACGAATTCTCCAAGTTTAAAAATGGACAATGGTTTTTTCCCTGTTACTAGTCTGCCTTGCCTGTAACTAGCTTTTACACCTAATACATTCTATTGGTAAACTGTCTCCTCATTTTAATACCGGAAATGGTGTGGCTTATCAATTTTCCTTCTTTCCTTTCACTTTTCAAATCTTTTGCTCTATTCTTATTTAGTCCAAGTTGTCCATCCGTATCAAGTCTTCTCTGATTATTCAGGTCACGACCATTTTATTCCGGGAACAAGACAATTTACCTCCACTCCATAGAGTTGTGAGAAAAGAGATGTCATCACTCATTGGAATTAAAAGGACATCGGATTTAAAAAAGAAACTTCCACAAGTTTCTTATTTTAAGCTGAAAATTTTAGCTTGATCTTAAGATGCTGCCAATCCAATCCCACATGTAGAGTTAACACAAAACTTGACCAAGGGCTTGGCCTACACAATTCTCCCACGGTTGAAACATAGCCCGAAGAGCGAGCCTGCCACTCCTTACGAGGAAGTGTGCGCCATTTACCTCAGCTACAACGGGGTCCAGAGTAATCATGTTCTATGTGGATCAGAAAGGGAGGCCAAGAGAGGGCCGGTCAACAAAAAGAAATGAAGAGAGGAAAGCAAATTCAAGGGGAGTAACGACCGGCCCCCAGTGGCCTTATTATATGAATAGACTGCAGATAACTCCATCTTTCTACCACAGTGCTTCATAAATTCTGTCATCTTGTTAGGACTGTCAGAGCACTGACCTCACTTCCTCCATTAACAAGCTCACCCTATTTTGAGGGGAGATTCTTTACGAACACACAGCCCAGAAACACCTCATAAACAGCTTGTCAGCCTTGTGATTCTGGATGTAATGAACTCCATGGCAGGGAGTCGGAGACGAGCCGACCAGCAGAGTAGGCCGCACAGAAGCGCCTAGCACAGTCACGGCTGGGGAAGGGGGGCAGGCAGTTTGGGAAGGGGCTGAGGACAAAGTATAATCCCGTTTACCAAGAAAGGTGTCAGCGACAGAGTGGTGGCTTTTCACACAACAACCAGGCTCCTTTTTATTTGCCTGGGAGCTTTCTCTATTCAGGAAGACGGAGGCAGCCAGAGCACACGATTCAGGCTCAGAAGCAAGAGCCAATTTGTGTACCGCCCTCTCTGGTACTTTGTTTTTGTTTTTGAGAGCTACTGGAGGACTCCATCCATCTCCCTACCCTCCAACCTGGTTCTCTTATTTCAGGCTCGATGAGGAAAACAGCTTTGAGTTCCCAGTGATCCAGGATGGATTAAATGGTCAACAAATTGCATTCCGCTTCTATGAGGCTGAGTGTGCGTGGCGTCTCCAGTACGGCCGTGAAAGAGAATCCTGAGTCTATAAAGGCAAGGAGAAGTCCCCGCGGCCAGCTTATGCACTGGGCGAGCTCCATAAAGTTGCTTTTGCTGACGAGCCTGGGTTTGAGCGTCTCGAGACAAACTGCGTCAAATAATAGATAAAAACAAAGCACTTCCAGTGCCCAGGAGGACCCTGTGTCTCATTCCTAAGGTGTCTCCTCTCCCACCTCAGTGCCACACTTCTTACCCCTGCTGATTTACACTCTCTCGGTGGCCCCAAGGGTGGACAGAGCACAAATTGTTCAGTGCTTGCATTGGCGCCTTTAATACTCAGTGAAAACAGCTCGGTGGCCTGGACCCAGGGCCCTGCCTTTCCTGTCATGGCGGCACTGAAACCCTTCGCGGCACACACCAGAATCAGAGCCCGCAGACAGGGGACGGGTTCATCAAAATTCATTTGATGCCTGTTGGGGCCGGTGGAGGTGGGGAGCAGAGGCGGGCTGAGCTGGAAGGCGGGCTCAGATCTCACCCGACTCTTCGGGGTTGCGCATCTAGACCAGGTGTACGGGGTCATCAGTTATTTCCAGTTGCTATTTTGGCCAGCCACATAAAAAATATCCCTGACAATGCTGAATTGCATGTATAAACCATTTTATGGCTGTTGGTCTTGTTGCTTTCTCCTCTCTTTCTCAGGTTTTTTTTCCCCGTCTTCCGAGTATCCCATATTTCCTTCTCTCTGCTGTATACAACATAAACATTTATCTTCTTGGACCATGTATTCAAAAAAAAAAAAAAAAAAGGTAAAGGGAATAGTAAAAATCCAGAGTCAAATGTGAGTGGCAGAGCCGTAATTCTTTATGAAGTAGCAGGTAAGATTGATTGTCAAGGGTCAAAAGGCTAGGTCAAACTCCGCTCATTCGTCAGCTGAATGTCATTTTTGTTTTCCCTGTCACCAGATAGCTTTAAAAAAAATTGCAACTCCTTCCTCATTATCTGGGACTTGGCTCCTTTTCTGCCATCCAGTATTAATGAAACCGTGCTTCAAGCCTGGCCCTCATCTTTTGAGGTTCTTCTTCATGTACTGCCTCCCTTTCTTAAGCACTACAGAGAAAGCACCATTTCAAAGGCCATTTTCTCCCACAGCCATGTTGGGAAATTGCCACTAGAGTGAGGAGGATGATTTACAAACACATGTGAGGTAGCGATGTTTGAATGCACAAAAATGTAATTAAATCATAGCAGGTGTAAAGCTTGTGACCCAACATAATTGGATGGTGGCGATATCTCTGCATCTCATCAATAGGAAAATAAACTGAGCTGTGATATCTGGACGCCATCTCAAATTATGTGTCGCGTATAAAGAAAAAAAATTTTTTCCCCTTGTAATTACAGCTGGTCACAACAACATGATGCAAAACCTAAAATAACACATTGATTTCGCTGGCAGTCTGACACGTCATTCACAGCGGGTCAGATGTAGGTTAACACTATCAAATGATTCCATCTCCAAAAGATTCATTTAATTAGCTCATGTTTAAATTTCCTGAAGTGAAAGAGAGGGGTGATTTGTTAGATGGGGATTCATTTGTGAATCTTGCAGCGCAGATGTGCCAAATGCTAGAAGTTATCAGCAAGGAGGGGTAACTCTTGAAACATGAATTTATAACCACAGCTAAATAACGGCATAAAGTTGAAACCATACAGGTTCAGTTAAGCAATCATGAGGAGTCCCTGATTCTGCAAGCCTATGCTGTTTTGTGTTCTGTCCTTTTTGCATCTAAAGAGCATTAGTACAGAGACAGAGACCAAAGTGGATTGATAAATCTAAGTTCGAGTTTTCCTTATAATAGTGACATTATTGGGACCAATCACCTAGTCTTCTCTACAAGTGTTTGCAATTTTCATCAGCTCAGCTCATTCCTATTGGTTGGCAACTATATGGCGTGACTAAAGTCTTACATGGGCCAGTGAATCTCGCTTTATTTCTATTTCCTGATCACGGGCCTGTAGCCACCACAGAAAGTCCTGCCAAGGATCTTAGGAGGTCCAGAAAGAGAGGGCATGGCAAGATCTGGGTAAGATCAACATCTAGCCTCCTCAGGGAGGAAAAATAATGACAACAGCAAACAAAAACCTTCAGGGAAATTCTAGGCTAATTTCAATTTACCAGAAAATGATAGTTAACTTTGAATATAACATCTATTGATTTGGGGGCTGCATGTTTGGTCCTTGAAAAATGGGACTTGAGAAAAGCCATCCACCAGGTTCAGCTTCAAGAAGCTGATTAAAAGGAATATGCCTGCCCACCCCCCCCACCCATGTTTAGAATCTGGAATATAAGAACACAAAGCTCAGAGAAAAAAATTTTCTATGGGAGTGGCTTGGTTAAGAGACTTGCCCAGGCAACCTGAAGCTTTTAACCCTGCTCCAAGGAGATGCTCAGGGGGAAAGCTGGACCAGCCACAGCAACAGGAGTCCGGGGAGGGAGGGAGATTTGGATTCTGAAAGGTGGGATGGGCGGCCCCCGGGGAGGGAGTTGTGAAGAGCAATTCAGTCCATTCTCTAGCAAGGAGACAGACTAATATGAAAGAGGAAACTGACAGCCCAAAATATGAACTGGAAGAAAAAAACTCGAAATCCATGTTTATAAGAAAGGATCTAAAATAAACTTGATAAAACGTTATGTTAAAAAATATATACATACTTTGGGTGGTGTTTTATTTGATAATTTAAAATAAATAGTTTTACATTTTGTTGTTATTATTCTTATTCTTTGTAAGTGTCCCTAGGACTTCTTGGTGGTCAGTACGAAGTCCCAAGTCCATGCCGTTAAGCTAAGACGCCTTAATGGCAACACTGCTCACACTGCTGACAGTGACCATGAGGAACACGGTCCAGAGATGATATAATAAGTCCCATGAGGATTGTCCCAATCTACAAATAAGTATGGCACTGTGGCATCTCTAACTGTAAATGACAGAGATTCTATCTCGTGAGGCTAAGGTGTTGGTTCTAATGGACTATGAAAAGCAGAGCCAATTATTTCAAACCATAAATTCAGATTAACAGAGAAAAGCGTTAAAAACTGACTGTATCCCTTTTCCTTTAAAAGACCATTTTCATGTTGTTGAATGATCAACAGCCACACTAGCACTGCAGTCAACTGGGAACCAGATCATTGATAGACATTATCAGTGAAAGATGATAGCTAATTGTTTTCCACAATTGAATCACGATGCTGAAAGACTTCGATAGTTTTTTAATGTGGACATCAATGGAAAAAAAAGGTGAAGTTCTGCTTTTAGGTTAAAAAAAAGCTCTATGCATATAAGATCAGGAAAACTTAGCTTAATAGCGATCCATATGAAACCAACTTTAGTTTATTATAACCCCACAATTTGACATGGCTAAAAAATGGTGATGTGGTGGGTGGATTAACGGCTGGAAGGAGGTCTACATCAAGGATACACCAGCCCTTCTGGGGTTTGCTGTCTAGTTTCTGGTGGTGGGCATGAGTGGCCACAGGGAAGTGTAGTCTGAGTGGGACAATGTGGGGACAGAGGACCTGTAGCCCGACAGAACTGCCAGTGGTGTGGCTGGAGGCAGCCAGAAGGAGGTGCCAGGATGGAAGGGATCTTGGGAGAAAGTAATTCATGGAAAAGAGAGGTATTGGTGCTATCTTAACATATTCGGAAATATTCTCCTGAGAAAAGGAATTATGTTTAGGTAGTGTAGCTCTAGTTCAGGACAAGATCAGGAACAATGTTTGTAAGCTGGAGGAAGGTGAGCTTTGGGCTCAAAATCAAGATAAAATCTTACAAGGATAGAATGTGCTATCTTGAGAAGTACCAAGTACGTACTGCTAAGCCTACAGGTGGAGACTGGGTGTCCACCTCTATGGAAGAATACTCGAATTGATGGGGCTTGGACTACATGTCCTCTAAGGCTGTATGTAACTATAATTTTATTGACCAATTGATGAATAAATCTGAAAACATTGATTGAGCATCTTCCAGGTACCAAACACTATAATCCTACAAAGTATCTGGTGTTGTCGGTGGCCACATGATCGGCTGATTCGTCGCATTGTCTCCACTAGGGGTAATTGGAGAATGGATTGAAACCCATCCCTTTGCTCACCACGATGACTGTGGCATGTAAGCCAGTGGTTCATGATCCATGCTTCAACAATGGGTTTCCAGACCAATGCACTGTTTGGCTGTTCATCTAAAAAGCACCTTGATTTTCCCTTTCATCATGGTTTTAATGAAGAAAAAGTTGGAATGTGCTGAAAAGGGAAGGAGCGCTACGTGTTGTTGAGTTGTACATGTGAGTCACCATGTTAGAAGCTCTATGTGCACCGTATTAGTTTATCCTTCTTTGCCTCCATTGGATAGACATTATTATGCCCTTGTTACAGATGAGGACACTGAAGCTCCAGAGAGGTGAAGTGATTTTCTTGGTGTCACATAGCTGATAAGAAGTGGAGCTAAGCTTTGTATTCAGGTCTGTTTCAATGCAAAGACCATGGTCTTGACATTACATTTTATTACCTCTAAGAATAGATAATAGTCTGGGATGCCTAGGTGGGTCAGTTGGTTACATGACCAACTCTTGATTTCAGCTCAGGTCATGATCTTACCGTCATGAGATCAAGTCCCATGTTGGACTCCATAGGCAGGGCATGGAGCCTGCTTGAGATCCTCTCTTCCCCTCTCCCTCTCCCTCTCCCCTTATCACTCTCTCTCTCATCAACATTATGTCTCACAATTTAAAGATTGATTATAATCAAAAGAAGGTTAAGTAATGAAAAAACAATTAAAAGGAAAAGATAATTCAAAGTTAGTTTTTTCTTTTTTAGTGTTTAAAGGTATATCTGCTCTTTGATCTTATTTAGACAATTTGTCGTAATTGCTGTGAGGCAAGCCCCTTCCTGTTTACCTTATACATGCCTTTGACTCCAGAATTACCCAGTTATCAATGCCCCTACTAACAGGTTTCATACAGGTTCAGTTAACAAACACGGATGCTAGAAAGTCCCATTGAGCCCCTGCTATGTGCAGAGCCCTGGGCCACACACAAAGGCACAAAGGATGGAGAGGTTCACAACTGTGCAAACCATCTAGATCAGTGATTCTCAATCCATGTGTCCACGAGTTACCTGGAGATCTCAAGAAAATGCAGGTTCTGATTCTATATCTGGGCTGGGGTCTGAGGTTCTCCATTTTTAACCAGCTCTCAGGTGATTTTGGAGTAGCAAGTCTCTTGGGAACCAAAGAACGACCACAGAGAGGTAAGATTTAGATCATTAGATGATTGGCCCAATATTTTTTCTGTGTGTATCTTCTGGAATCTGAATGTGAAAGGCAAGACTAAAACATGTGTAAGAGGGACTAGGTCCTAAATAGAAGAGAAAATAGAAAAACAGCACATAGTTAACACTTATGTACTGCTTTACCTACATTAACAGACCCAATCTTCAAAATGACTCCATGAGGTTGGTAGACTTTGACTTTCCACATTTGCAGATGAGGAAATTAAAGCCAGGGAGGATGAGTAACACAGCCAGCAGCGACTACAAATTTAGAGTTCTTCTTCAACATGTTATGTGCTAGAAGGTATACAACAAATACTGAGAGAAGAATCTAGGGAAGAGGATCGAGGATGCAGAGGAGGTCTAAAGACCTTATCACAGGGAGAGTTCTTAAAGAAACTCAGATATTTATAGCCTGGATTTTAAACTTACATATTTTCTTCAGATAGTATTTGGAAAGCCGGATGTGGAAAGAAAAGTAGATTTATTTTATGTTTATTTGGGTAACTATTTTTAAACACTGCTTGCCGAGTTATTAATCTTCAGAGATACTCTGTAAAACCAGGGATGCTGTGGTCACAAGAATGCCTCGTGCCCACCCACTCCTTCCCAGGATTCATAGCATCCTTGAGTCTATTGAAGGCTCTGAGAAGTCCCCAGCAAGCAGATTCTTTTGACCTCTTTTAAGTTAGGATTTTCATTCTTATTTGACCATAACTCCCTCTTTACTTATTTTTTTAAAAAATAATACTTCTTAAACTAATTAGTTTCCTCAGGGTACACTTGGGAAAATGTTGATGTCCACCCACGCGTTAGGGCCCAGAATCAGTTTCCGGGAAGCAGATTGCAGGGTAACAGAAAGGGGAACTTTCCAACAATGTGACTTGTCCAAAGTAATAAACTCCCCATCACCAGAAGTGTTCAAGGAGATGCCAGAAGATGGCCTTTGAGAGAAGGCTGACCATGTCTAAAAAGACAGACCATTTTATGGAACATATGGTTGGTGTTGTAATGCCATCTGTGTTTTGGGTGGTCTTCTTGATTTTGTCCTGTAACTTGACAGTGAGATTAAACCATGCGACGGTACTCACACAATCACATTAAGAAGTAATGTTATAAAAGACTACATAATTAAAATCTTTCAGATTCACTCCTGAGTCAAGAAGTTTTCTACTTATAACCAGTACGTGTCCCAGGCACCCTCTTCTAGCAATACTTTTATTATCCTTGGCCTGGGTAACAGCTTTAAACTCCTCGAATTCATGTAAGGTGGCACAGAGACCCATGTTGTAGGGAAGGAGGATAGACATGTGCCCATATAAACCATGACTTCAGGTCCTCACCCCAGCCCTCTTTCCCAGGTAACTCTCTCAGGGACTCTCTGGAGGCTACAGTTCCTTTACTAAGAGAAAAGCTGTACAGATACAACCAGAGATGAAGCTTCCAGTACAAAGGCTGGTGAGAGAAGGACTCCTATTCACCTCTTTGTTCCCTCACTAATTCATGCCATTAATCAACCTATGCCACCTGCCAGGGAAGCAGACCTGCCTGCTTCCTCCCCGCAGGGAGCCGATGCCTTCCTGAACACAGGCTTAGCTACCGATGGGGAGGAGGGATCTGGGTGGGGAAAGGGGTCAGAAGAACCACCCAAGGGGAGAACTTGGAATTCCTGAGATGGCGCTGGAAAACTTCTGCATCTCATGTAGGAACCCAGGGCCAGGCCTATTGGAGAACTTTATATAACTTCAGATTTCTTTCCTCTGTGGCTACGATATATGGTTTTTGTTTTTTGTTTTGTTTTGTTTTCAGAATCTACCATGTTAAAAGCAAAAGGTTTTAGTTTCTTAATAGAGGAGTGTTTTCTTTTTGCAGAAGTGTGAAGATCCATACATTTGACATCCAGGTTTTTGAAATACCGCATAGCGATTGGGTCTTGTGCAAATATCATTGTTTTGAACTAAGTTGGTAACTCTGCCTATGTTCCCAAGTAGGAATTCCTGCTTCTTTGCTTCTGGCTATGGAAATAAACCTTATATTCAAAAAGTCTTTTCACTAGTTGGTCGGTGGGTCAAAAATTTCTGAGTGACTGACACGTCGTCCAGTCACGTGACTGACACGTCGTCCCCAGGTGCCACGGATATAGTAACCATGCATCCTACGTTTCAGAGGCAGTCTTGAAAAAAATCCTGTCTCCATTTTCAGTCTCTGCATCACACACATAACCAACCATGGCATCAGAGTTTTTAGTGGGATATGTGATATCCAGAGTGAGGGGGTACATCGCAGAGGGTCAAATCCTCTGTGAGTTATAATCCCTGCAGGAGGAGAATTCCAACAAATAAAGCTTGGCAAAGTAGAAAGAACTGTTGATTTTGGATCTGAAGGTCTGGGAGTGAGATCCAGGCTTTGTCACGTTTTGTATGACCAAGGCAAGCCACTCCAACAGCTGGGTTTCCTTGTCTGTAAGATGGGAGGTCATCCTGCGAGAGGGCCCCATGTCATGCACCGCGAGCTCAAGAGCTATGTGGAGATGCCCATGGATGAACTTGGCACAGAGGGAGTGAAGCTTTCAGGCTCCACTGTGAGTGGAACCCAGAGACCTAGCAGAGAAGCAACAGCTGTTGAGAATCCCCCCCTACTGAGGACCCCAGCCAGCCGGGGGTCGGGGTGGACCTACACCTGGGGATCTTACATGGTGTAACAGGGAGGAGAGAGCCCCTGAAAGGACTAATATCACATTCTCGCCAACTGTGACTTAATGTAACTTACCCTGGGGTGGGGGGGAACCTTTCTTATGCCTTGAGTGGCGTGGAAAAACCCAAACCCATTATAATTTTAACGTGGAACACTTCCCAAAACAGAAGGATTTGAAAGCACACAGAAAAAGAGATGTGCATTTCTCCAAAAGATATAGCATCTTACTCCCACTCAGAAAGCAGTATCACTCTTTTACAGAACAAAGATCAAATTAAATGTTTAGCGCTGCAATGTGCTGTTACCAAGCATGTCAGTATATTTATGAACAATTTATAATTTGAACTGCTTTCCAGACAGCTGGTCACATGTACATTAACGGAGTCATAATAACCTGTCAGGAGAAATTTCCTACAGCACATTCATTGGTGAAAATGTGGGCAGCCTTTTCAAACTCCACCAGATCCCTTTATCTCAGGAACAGCGACCACCACAGCTGCAAACAAGGGTTTATTGTATCCCTGCCTTGTCCCTTTGCTCCCCACTGCGAAGGCTTCCAGTTACAAATAGTCATTTACATATACAGAGTTGCACCAACCCTGCCAGGGATCAGGGATGTGTTACAGTCAACCAAATCTCCGACAGACATAGTTAGGATCTATCTTAATCCTGTGCAAGCAGGGAAAATTGATCTCACTACCAAGTATCTTTTACAAAGGAATTTCCTGGCTTTGTGAGACTGTAGGGTCTTGATAACGTGGGTAAGGGCTTGGATGGTGGTGTTAGGGAAAAGGCTCAGACTTGAAGGCAGACAGATTTGTGTGTGAATCTGTTTTCATGTGTCTCATAGTCTGTTTTCCTGGTATTTTCCACTAGTAAATACTAAAACTTCTAGAAGATGCATTCATCTTACAAAGCATCCCTTCGTGTAACCCTAAGAGATTTTGCATCACGGTGCTCTGTAATCTAGTGAGATCGTGAATGTCTGGGAGTTCACGCATTTCTGCCAACTGGATCATCACATCTTAAGCACCTACAACAGTGTTTGATGATCACGTTGTAGCAGAAGATGTCTTTAGTCACAGATCTTTCCCAGGGCCTCAGTCGTGAGATTCTAGCGAAATCCCAGAGCAATCAGCATGTTAACTTATTTTCTCTTGGTTGCATTATCTTATGCTCACTTAACGTGGTTTTCTTCCTCCATTATGTTGTTCAATTATCTAGTGGGAGCTTTCAGTGAAAGAACCCACCTATCCCACTCCACTGCCCCCTTAAATTACCTGTGAGAAATGTATCAAATACATAATTTCAGAAAGTGGTCATAATTATTTCCATTACCAACACGCAACTATAATTGCCTCTTTAGCAATTTTCAGAAGCAGTTGAAAGGAGAGTAAGTTCCAGAGACACGGCCCATTTGAATCTTTATCTTTGAGTTTGTATTATATCTCAGTGACACAGTTTTGGATCCTGGGGTTCCTAAAGGTCAGCTGTGAATGCTTGGGGGAAGGGAGGGGGAGCAGCCCCAGCTGTCTTTCAAGTACTGAACACGCACCATTGAGTTGCCTGTTCTGCACGGGAGGGTGGGGGGGAGGGTGGTGGAAGGGGCGGGGGGAGGTGTCCCTGAGTGTGGAGGAGGGGGCAAGGCATCTGAACACACGGTGGGGGGAGCACAGGCTTAGCACATACCCAAACCTAGTATTTAGTATTTCTCTTGGGTTGACTTAAGTTCCCCCAAAAGATACGTTGACGTCCCAGCCATCAGTACCTCAGAGAGGGACCTTACTTGGAAATAATGCCTTTACAGAAGTAATCAAGTTTAAATGAGGTCATCAGGGTGCCCTCATCCGTCCTAATAAAAGGACAGACACAGACACGCAGAGGGAAGATGGCCACGCGAAGGTAGAGGATTGGAATGACGTATCTATAAGCAAGGGGTATCAAACATTGCTGGCAAACCACAGAAAGCTGGAAAGAAGCAAAGAGGGATTTCCCTTAGTTTTCGGAGGGAGCAAGACCCCGCCAATCCCTTGATTTTGGACTCTCAGCCTCCAGAGCTGTGAGACAAGGAATTTCTGTCGTTTGAAGCCACCTGGTTTCTGACATATCGTTACAGTGGCCCTAAGAAACCAAGACATGATTTCATTTCATTTCTACCACCACCCTATGGGGCAGATGCTATGTTCTCTCTCCTATTTTACCGACGTGGAAACTGCAGCTCAGAAAGGTAAGGACTGGAACCAGACCCATCCGAGTGTTACGAGTGTCAGGGAAGACTTAACTGTGGTGTCTGAGTTGGGCTTGTGGCACCGCAGAGTTTGCTAGGTGGACACAGGGGTGCGTTCCTGGGTGATGTGAGGGAAGAGGCTGCTGGGCATGAAGGGAAGTTCTGGAAGGCTTGAACACAGGATGTGCAGCGTGGAGGGGCACGAGGTGAGGGGGTGGTTGGAGCCGCATGCTGAATGGCCATGTGTGTCACGCCAGGCTCCTCGGGGAGACTTGAGACAGTGGGGAGGGGCAGGCAGGCTGGGCAGCACCTAGAAGTAGTTAGAACCAGTGAGGGTTGGGATTCAGGCTGTGAGAGTGGGGGGAAGGAGCAGGAAGCGAATTCGGGTGCCATTTCAGAAGCAGCACCTAGAACGTGGGGTCCATGGGGTGGGATGTGGTCGGTCATGAGAGAGAGGGATGCTTGAGACACAGTTCTCCAGTCTGTGGGAACTTGGATGTGATGCCTTGACTTAGAGAGATAACACACAGGAAGAAATGCATAAAAACACATCTTAGCCAGGTCATGTGCTTGATGTGGTGCCAGGCAGTTGTCTTGTTCATGCCTGTTTATCTCCCTAAACTAGAAAGCATGAGCACTTGTGCTCTCTCCAAGAGACTCACAGTTTATGAGTTTGAGCCCTGCATCAGGCTCTTTGCTGACAGTGTGGAGTCTGCTTGGGATTCTCAGTCTCCCTCTCTCTGCCTCTCCCCCACTCACACTGTCTCTGTCTCTCTCAAAGTAAATAAATAAACTTTAAAAAAAGAGAGAGAGAAAGAAGGGCCCTAAAGTGGTCCCAGGGATCTTGCCACCAGGAACAGAGTGGCATAAGTGCAAGGGGGTGTCCACTTACGAAGAAGATCTAGAAATCAGCAGTGGATTCCACTGAATATTCCTTGTTGACTGCACCTCCCCTATACACAGTGAGCTGTAGAGCACTTGCCTTAGAGAGTGTGGGCTCAGCCATTCGTTACTAACTTCTTTTCATGAAACACAGAATGAAAGAATATCAGAACCTGGGCCATGTGGACTCTGTTTGCCCTTGGTGGAGAAAGTGACACAGGGTGAGCAAGCCTCCCTCAGCCCCAATACCACACTGAAGGTGGCTGTAAACATTGCCATTGGCTTGTGCTTCCTAGACCCAGATGTGGAGCTGACTTTTGGAGTCTGACCAAACTCCAATGCTGATGTGTCCACAGGTTCGTAACTCGGGCACTTTTCCACAATGCCCTGAGTTCCTCTTCCCTGTGGACCCAGAGGTGCTGTTCCTCACTCATGGTCCTCCCCGTCCTGCCCTGTAGACAGCTTCCCCAGGAAGGTTTCTCCTCCACCATATTGGTGCTCCCCAAGAACATTTGTGAAGGGGAATTCAACCTGGGCATCAATTTTCTCCCTTTCCCTGGGTCTCTCTGGCTCAGTTGATGATGACAAAAGTTCTTCGATCCTAATACTGTGGATTCCCCCAGGGCTGAAATCAGGGCACTGGTGCCCGGAGACTCAATGCTCTGTGTTTTTCTGATTATGTCAATCTATTAGCAAGGGGATTTGAAAAAACAGAGACCTTCCTATCTACCTTTGTTTACTTGAACTTGTAGTGTTTCTTAAATCTTAGTTATTGTTTTTCCAATTGAGAGACAGTTTCCCCAGAAGCACATTGCCGTGGGCTATGTTTTGAAAGAGAATTTTATATGGGGTTGGTTCAAATTAAATACTAGCGGGCAACAATAAATATTTTGGTGAGTAGTTTGAAGGTGAAGTGAAGGGGTCACCAAACTCTTGAATACAGTTGTTATTTATTGTTAAGCAAATTAAATTTGTTGGGAGTAAGCATGCAAACTTGTCATATCCATAAGGTTACTAGTCATATTTTTCATTATTTTTCCCCTTATCTTTACATTTTAGGAACTGATTTCCAAAAAAGTGGTAACACTATATAATCTTTTACTCCTTTACATCTTTTCATTTTGTTGCCAGCATAGACTTCTTCTTCTTTTGGATCCATTGTAAAGGGATTCCTCCCATCTAGTTAATTAACACATCCATCACCTCACATTTTATCTCTTTATTTTTTCTTTTGGTGAGAACATTTAAGTTCTACGTTCCTAGCCAATTTCAATTATACAATGCAGTGTTATCAACTACGGTCACCATATTTTTACATTAGAGCCTCAGACCTTTATCAACATAGACTTTTATAAGATGCAATCTTCTCTAGCTTTTCAGAAGTAGCAAAAGTGTTATATTGAGGAACTAATTGGCCTGTTACCATCTACCAGGATAAAGGAAGGAGATAACTACTTAGGACTTATTCTTCCTCTGAGGACACTCCTGGTTTTTATTATCATTATTATAATTATTATTTATTTTCTTTTTAAACTTCATTTGGCTTTCACTATTTTCCCATTGATGTCCGTTTTCTGTTTCATGTGATCCAACCCAGCATACTGTGTTACCTTTAGTTGTCCTGTCTCTCCAGTCTCCTCTGGTCTGTGATGGTTTCTCAATCTTCCCGTGTTTTTTTTTTAGGATCTTAAAGTTCTTAGGAGTGCTGGCTAGGTATCCCATGGAATGCCCCTATGTCTAGGCTTGCCTCACGTTTTCTTGACTCAGCCAACATTTATGGGTTTGGGGAGAGAACATCACAAAGGCAAAGTGCCTTGTCGTCTCACCACATCAGGTCCCATCATGTCCCGTCACATCAAGAGATTCATGACGTCCACATGGCTTTGCTGGGATGTTAACCTTGATCACCTGGTTAAGGTAGTGTTTGCCAGGCTTATTCACAGGAAAGTTGCCATTTTTCCCTTTTCATATTCTGTTCTGTGGAAATAAGTCACAAAGTCCAGTCCAGCCCACCTTGGTGCTGGGGGGTGGGGAAAAAGGGCAGAATTCAGTTCCACATCCTGAGGGGTGGGGCACGTCTATATTTGTTACTTGGAATTCTTCTTCAAGGAAGATTTGAGGCTCTTTCTTGTCCTTTTGTTATCTGTTACTTGGCAGGTTAATATTCCAAGATTCTTGGTTCACATCCCGTGGATTACCATATTCCCATAATTTCCCCTACCGTCTCCCATTCTTTCATTCTCAAAAATGTTAATAGTTTGCTTAAAGTCATCTTCCAGCCTCATTATCAAGGGATTCCAGAAGGAAGTCAGTGGCTCTAACTTTCTCACTGCTTGCTGCTTCTCTAGCGTGGAGTTAAAGGCATATTTCAGTAACGTAATCTAAATATTCACTAATTCCTTTCCAACTTGTTTTAGGAGGGGAGATTTGGGGGAAGGAGAAATATTTAGTCACTAAATAATCACCTTTATTTAAAGATTATCCTTTTTTTTAAACTAGACCTTTCTAAAAGGAAATAATTGCAAATCTAAAAGTAAAACATAGCAAATTAATTCCTATTCTTTGTGGATGTGCGTTTAGCCAATATTTGAGGAACTAGATATTGAAATTTAGGTTTAAAGAATGCTCAGCTTTTTTGTTTTGAGAGAGATCCACAATCAGCCATAAGTTCCTCCTCCCCATCCCCCTCACCAAAGTTGAGCTAACGAGGTATTTCGTTTTGTTCAGCAAACATTTTATTTATTGGGTCCCCATTATGACTCTGACCTTGAGGGCAGTCCTTGGATTTGGTGAAGAATAAAATATGACTTTGGTCCCAAGGGGCTTTCAGGTTGATGGGAGGGAAGACACATCAACAGAGACGTTCAACACAATCTGGCAAGTGCTGGCCGGACTGTGCCCCATGTGCTGTGGGAGCATAGGAGAGGGTCCCCTGGCCCAGAGGGAGGAGGCAGGACGAAGCTGGCTGGAAGATTCCAGCGGCTGGCTGTTATATGGGAGCCAGCCTGGACTCTGTATCTCTCTGTGGTAACTGGAAGAATGATGCACTGACTAGTTAGTGCATTTCCATTTGGTATTTATGCCTCCTCTCTACCCACTCAACTACTAACTGCTGTGTTTACTTTCTGTCTTATAACCCTGGACTGTCTCTGGGCCTCCCCCTAATTGTCTATGTAGTCATCACATTTATCCCCACATCTACCACCTACATGTTTTTCAGAAGCACTAGGTTTTGTGAAATCTGATCTAACAAAAGCCAAACATGCATACTCACAAATACCAATTCCTCATCCCCTTCGTAACCAAATCCTCCCGCCTCCTTCTTGATCAGAAATCATCAAATCTCTGTTTTTTTCTTACACAGCAAATTGGTTTTCCTGAAGACATTTCCCATTTCCGGGAATATTAGTTGTTGTGGTTGTGGGGTTCTTGGTTTTATTTTTATTTTATTTTTTAAGAGAAGAGTAAGATAAATCGAATGATCGCTTGAACCAGTCCTGGATTTCTCACCCCCACATTACAGCAAATTATCCCTCCTGGCGGAGATAATGTTTGAAAATGAGCGTTTAGGCATGTTACTGATGGAAAGTTGTGGCACATCAAGCAGGTTTTGTCAGCCACATGAGAGGGGAATTTCGAGAAGCTTCCGCTGCTGTGATAATCTGCTACTCCCCACGGCGCTCGCAGCTGCTGCAGCCACTTCGGCTGGTCCACTGCCAGCGCTGGGACTTCCCGTAATTTCTTGACCGTAGGGACTGCTCCCTGGTCATAAGGGCTATTTGTTTCACAGATTGAACACAGGACAGTACCTGGATTTCCTTTGTAAGAAAAGAAAAAAAGAAAAAAAAAAAAAGCAAAACAAAGCCAACCTGGAAAATTTCCCTCTTGATGTTCATTGAGATCCAGGGGTGGTAAACATTATCTGTAAAGTGCCAGATAGAAAAGCTTTCAGGCTTTGTGGCTATCTAGTCTCTGTTACAACTACTCAGCTCTGTCATTGGGTACAAAAACAGCCATACGCAATATGTAAAGGAATGAGCAAGGCTGAATTCCAAGAAAGCTTTATGCACGGACACGAAAATACGGATTTCACATAACGGTCATGTGTCATAAAAGATTATTCACTTTTTAATTTTTTTCAACCGTTCAAAAACGTAAAGAACATTCTTAGCGCGTGGGGTACAAACGCGGGAGGTTGGCTGGGTTTGGCCCACTGGCTGTTGGCCGGCCCTTGACTAAGATGAATACAAGGGTTCATCACCCAGCTGGCCTCTGAGCAACCGGCCCCCACCCCGCACAGGCACCGCTCTGTGTCCCGCAGGGTATGAAAGAGAATCCTAGAACCCTCAAGAAGACAAGGGTCTTGGAGAACAGTGAAACACACCAGCCTGGTTTTACAGGTGAAGGAAGGGAGTGTAGGAGAAGTTAACTGGCTGACCTGTGGGTAGGTGACTAGTTGGGACCAGAAGACTGGTGTTTTGACTCTCTAATCTAGGAGCCTTCCTATTATTCTACGTTTTACAGAATGAAAGATAACTGATAGGAAAATGACGTTGGAATGACACTGTGTCCCTCCATGCCTCACGGTGACCAAGAGGACGAATGTGCATTGGAGGCTCATTTATTACCATGACAAGACTCAGGTCTAGGCGGTGTGAGCTGTGAAAGCAACAGCCCCACTGATAAGTGCAGCGGCTGGTGTCCCTTCACCTGCCGCCAGCCCACGGGAGAAGGGAAGAAAACCAGCAATAACACGAATAATAGCTACCATGTACTAAATACATTCCCTTGAGGCAACACAGCATGTATGTTAAAAGCATGATCTCCAAAATCAGACTGCCTGGATTCTGGTGCCCTTCCTACCGCGTGCTCCCTAATGGGACCTTGACAAGCTCTTTATGCTCTCTGTACATCAAAAATTCCTACCGTAAGGTACTGAAGCTGGTAGTTGGCACATTATAGGTTTTTGCTCTCCATCATCCTTGGAATGACTCTTCTTTTTAATGTTTATTAATTTTTTGGGAGAAAGGGAAAGACACAGAGCATGAGTGGGGCAAGGGCGGAGAGAGAGAGAGAGAGAGAGGGAGACACAGAATCCGAAGCAGGTTCCAGGCTCTGAGCTGTCAGCATAAAGCCCGATGAGGGGCCTCAAACTCAAGAGCTGTGAGATCATGACCTGAGCCGAAGCTGGATGCCTAACTGACTGAGCCACCCACGCATCCCTGGAAATGACTCTTTTTTTTTTTTTAATTTTTTTTTCAACGTTTATTTATTTTTTGGGGGACAGAGAGAGACAGAGCATGAACAGGGGAGGGGCAGAGAGAGAGGGAGACACAGAATCGGAAACAGGCTCCAGGCTCTGAGCCATCCGCCCAGAGCCCGACGCGGGGCTCGAACTCACGGACCGCGAGATCGTGACCTGGCTGAAGTCGGACGCTTGACCGACTGCGCCACCCATGCGCCCCTGGAAATGACTCTTAAAGGCAAGTGTCACACGTAAGGACATCAAGGCGCGGGGCGGTTCTCTTCCTTTGGAACTGAAGGCAGTTCTGCACATTCTCTTAACCGTGATGTTGCCCTGTGTCCTCCAAAGGGAAAGACAGGGAGAAATGAACAGGGGTGCTGTGGAATCTGCTCTCCTGTGCTCGGCCATGGCTCCCCTCTTCATGATTACTGTTTCCACTGTCATACTGACAAGCCTACTTCCTGTTGTTGACAAAATGTAGAGAGCCCTTCTTGACTTTGTCCTGGCATTGAGAGACTGGAGTGTGATTTCATTGTATCTACTTTCCTTTATTTTTGATGGGCTATATAATGGCAACAAAAATACGGAGGAGTGGCCCGTCAGTGTATGACTCTCACCCTCTGATGCCTCATGTTCCCACACAACACCACCTAAAAGAGCCCATCACAAGTCCATAGCTCACACCAAGAGCTGAACATAAAGCCCAAGCATGCGGTGCTCCAACAGGCTCGGGGTGGGGGGGAGGGGGGCGCTCACAGGGGAAGAGGTGCCCAGCAGCCATGTCCTGCCTCAAACTCTAGAATATGAGATGTCCTGGGAGGCAGATCCTGTGGCCTGAGTTGAAAGAAGCCAATGAAGAAAGGAGAGCCATGTAAAGGGAGAGAGGATGTATGATGAATTAAAGGAACAGTTTGCTCTTGGTTGTCTGGCTTGTCGAGGCCTGCAGACTGTCTGCATTGGCCAGGAGGGCTCTGTCTCAGGGCTCCAGTGTGTCCCACGGGGAACCTTGGGAAGGTCAATGTGTCCCTTCTGATCCCTGAAACAGGCATGTCTCCCTACTAGGAGGAGTCATCCAGGAAAAGCCAGTATCACATGGAAATGAGATAACCCACATGCCCCAGGGTGGCCAGCACCACCTGCCTGGCTCTTCGGGAAGGCTGCCTCCATCCCTTGCGTGGGGCCAGTCGTCCTCATGGGGATGGACCCCCACCGCTTCTTTGCAGCAAATATTTTTTAATACCTCCTTACTGGCCCGAAATGAAGCAATATAGCTTACCCATGTACATAATTTCTTCAAAAATAATCCATATAATCTCTCAATTATAACAGAAAGGACAAATAAAAGGAAGATGATAGACAAGAGAAAAAAACTACATATTTCCATCTGGAAATGCCCGAGCATGCCTATTCTAAGAGACATAGGAAGTAGTCTGATTTCCGTACCTATGGGTACAATCCGAATCTCACGGAGATTATGCTATTAATAGAATGATGCAGGAGCATGAGATGAGTGGAGGAAACACCCCAGCAACACTTGGGCTGGAGGCTTTCCCAAAGCAGTGAAAACTCTGGGTAGATTGGGTGGCAGGTCTAAATAAGCCAAAGTTCAAGTACTCCCTTGATGTCAACATCAGGTAGTTGCATTCCTGGAAAACCCAAGGTGCGTTAAGTCGGCACAAAAAATCATTTCGGTGGATACGTAGAAAAGTTTATCAGTCCAGATCGTTATAAAAAGGATTTTCCTGCACACGGATGCCTGGCAGGACGCTGGAGAGGCAAGCTGCATCAGAAAACTCTTCATTGTGCAGGGCTGGCCCAGGTGCTGGAGGACAGCAGCGTCCCTTCCCTCGCTTATTATTCCGTGGAATACGCAGCGACAAAGGAGTTCTTTCTAAACACTGCCATTTGGAGTGCCCTGTGGACACTTCTGCTTGAGCAACTTAACAACAATTTTACCTCTTTGCTTAAAACACCCACTAAAAGTCACCAATCACCTTTTGCCTCAGCGCTTTATGTACTCCCTCCCTCTCGCCAGGGTGAGCCATCGCCCTCGCATGTTTCCTACGATCGTCCCACAGGTACGAACACTCATAAAGAGAACATCAGGCAGATCTAAACTGGCACCAATTAGTGTCCCGCCACTGAAATTCCAGCTCAGGGTGGGTGCAGAACAGGCATGTGATTTTATTTTATCTACTTTCCATTATCTTTGATGGACTTAACGGCGGTAACAAAATCACAGTCCATCTGGCACGTGAGTCCGTGACTTTCACACTCTGTTGCCACATCTCCCTATGCAGACAACACATAAAAACATGGCATATTATTTCGGAGGCTGAAATGGAGAAAGTCACCAAGAGCTAATGTTTCTCTGGAATTAGTGTACTTTAAAGAGACGCATTGCTATAGGACGTACCTGAAGGATCAACGTCAGTAACCCCTTCCATTCAAACTCTACTCACAAGCAAGCCATGTGTCAGTCATCTTATTTCAAGACCTCACAGGTACACAAACGACTTATGCAGAATAAACTTATTATGAATACATCAAATAGTTAAGAATCTGACTTTGAGAATTAGTGTCAGCAGATGGCTATACAGTTCATCGTATGGTGCTTATTTAAACTGTAACATTTTATGAAGAGTTATAGCTGGTCCTTACTAGTTAGGAACACTACTTACAGAGGATGCCCTTCCAAATCATGCTAATCACAGAAAGTTACTGGGACTCTCCCTATGTCAGACTGATCACAAATCGGGCTTTCAAAGGATGTGCGGTGACAGGTAGCATATGTGGGGCTCCTTGCTGCCTCCCCAGGGCCTGGCTCATGTCTTGCTCAGAAGAGGTGCTCAGCGAACACTTATTCAACACATAAACGAAACAATTCATGAACAAGTGAAAACAAGGGGTGCTCAAAGGGTATGAAAACCACAGAAAATGACACTCATATATTTGAAGAACAGACAATCCAGGAGCCCGATTGCTTTTTTTTCTACAATGTAATTATTTTTTTTTCTACAATGTAATTATTTTTTTTTATTGTTTTTAAATTTTTTTTACTGTTTATTTTTGAGAGAGAGACAGAGCATGAGCAGGGAGGGGCAGAGAGAGAGGGCGACACAGAATCCGAAGCAGCTCCAGCCTCTGAGCTGTCAGCACAGAGCCTGATGTGGGGCTTGAACCCACAGACCGTGAGATCATGACCTGAGCCGAAGTCGGATGCTCAACCGACTGAGCCACCGAGGTGCTCCATCTACAATATGATTTTGAAAACAGACTTTACTTGTCAGAGAAGTTTTATACTTCCAGCAGAAGGTACAGAGATTTCCCGTATACCGCCTGCCCCCAATCATGCGTAGATCCCAACCTGTTATCAACACCCTCCACCAGAGTGCTACATTTGTTACAACTGGTGAGCCTGTATTAACACATCATTGTCATTATTCATAGTTTACATCAGGGTTCACCCATTTTTTAGGGTTCACTCGATGTGGTACAGTCTAAGGATGTGGACACATTTACAATGACGCGTGTCCACAGTTATAGCATCATACACAGTACTTCCACTGCCCTAAAAATGCTGTGTGTTCTTTATATTCTTGCTCCTCCCTAACCCCTGGTGATTACTGGCCTCTTTCCTGTCTCCATAGTTTTGCCTTTTCTAGAATGTCACGTCATTGGAATCATATAGTGTATGGTCTTTGCACATTGGCTTCTTTCACTTAGTAATATGTATTTAAGTTACCTCCGTGTCTTTTTATGGCTTGATAGCTCATTTCCTTCTAGCCCTGAATAATATTCCATTGTCCAGATGTACTGTGGGTTATTTAGCTGTTCACCTGCTGAAGGATACAGCAATACAATTTTTGTGTGGTGTGTGTTCTCTTTCTTATTCCCTGTCCTCTTCATACACTGTTATTCACCTCTCATTTTTGACCTGCTTCTTCGGTTTTCTATACTTCGGCCATTTTACTCTCTGGATGTGCTTTTCAAGCAAGCACAGCATCTCCAGCACCCACTAGGATAATTCTTGGTCATGATAATAATAAATACAAGGAAGCTTGGGTTCCAAAGATGGAATCTTCACCTCAAAGGCACTACAGGGAAACCCAGAGCTGGGCTGAGGGTGATTCCTGAAGGCCAGATGAACAGCACAGATGAGTAGGGATTGAGCGTTGCCCCTCTGTGATTTCCTGGGGATATCAGCTCACCCAGGAGCAGTTTGCTGACGACCTACTACATCTTTGCAATCTGGTGCAAAATCATGTCTGATGACCTTGAACTCTTCTTCCTGGTCAACTCAGGCTTTTATTTGACCCTGCTCAGATGGATTTCCCCTGCCCCCAATTAAAGTTGCCTTTTAGGGGTGCCTGGGTGGCTCAGTTGGTTAAGTGTCCGACTTCGGCTCAGATCATGATCTCAGGTTGTGAGTTCGAGCCCTGCATTGGGCTCTGTGCTGACAGCTCAGAGCCTGGAGCCTGCTTCAGATTCTGTGTCTCCCTCTCTCTCTGCCCCTACCCTGCTTGTTCTCTGTCTCTGTCTCTCAAGAATAAACAAACATAAAAAAATTAAAAGAAAATAAAGTTGTCTTTTGGACACTTCTTAATATAAAAACGTCATTCAAGTCTCCCGTGGATCTTTGCCAAGGGAACTCAACTGGTGGGTCCAACACAAACCCAGCTGGATTTCAGTCCATGAAAAGGGCTGAAGAATACCAGTGTCTTCATGGGAATCCTTCCTTCCCAGATGCTCTGATACATCTGAAAACTCACACTTGGAAGGAGAAGGCAGACGAGCCTTTCTCTCCCCATCACTACCTGATATTTTAACAATTAGAGAACGTACGGACTCTGAACGGGAAGGGTTAAACAGACTTTAACTGATAAGGGAGAATTCTTCCTGGAAACTCCTTGGAGACACTTGTAATTAATTTGATCTTCTTCAGTCATTAACTCAGACCCATAGTGAGTCGTCTGCACACTGCTCTATTAATTCACTGGAGATCACTTCCTAGGATTCATTTAGTTAAGCAGCACTGTTGGATTACATTTTAAAACCCTTAAAAATGGTTGTAATTGATGTCTGTTTATAGAAGCTTACTTTAATGGAGTCAAAGAGAGATGAAAATCTCGCCTGCCAGCCGGAGATGCTGTCTTACTACATAAAGCCAAGCTCTGGGAGCACCGAGTGGAATAAAAATCACTGCTGATTAAAATAAATTATTATTTTAACCTGGATAATAGGTTCTAAAATAGGGAGCATTTCAACTCTAACAATATGAGTAAGTTATTTAAAACTGCACGCTTCTCTTGAAATGCACAGCAAACATGTAAATGTGTATACTTTTGTTGCACTAAACTTTCAAACGGACTAAACATAAGTAATAACAGCATGGGTTAGATTTTTCTGGTCTGAGACTTTGTGGAGCTCTGGTTTTCTCCCCGAAGGAAGTCAGAGTGGAATGGTGGCGACTCCCCCATTAAGCCTTCCCCAAAGCGAGCCTCGCACCCAAATCACCCAGTGGTGATTTGGCTACCTCTGGGTGGGTAGCTCTGGGTGGGTAGTCAGTGCCATGTTGACCAAGCACCTGACCTCAGGCCTGGGGCGAATCCCAGAGGCCTGGATTTCCTATCCCAAATACTCAGAAGCTGAGGGTCACAGAGTTTTCCACTAGGCTGGTGTGTGTGTGGGGGGCGTGCGCCCGGGGGGGGGGCTCTTTACTTTTTCTATAAAGCGGCAAACTGCCTGAGGTACACATTCTGACCTTTTCCATTTATTTCACCAGGCCAGCTTTTCTCTGCTTGGCCGACCTTTACCTTTCCTTCAAAGTTCACCTCCAGGCCTAATGACCACTCTCAAAATCCTTCTCTGGCCACGCCTGACAATAAGATCAAATGCTTTTTGTTTGTTGTATAGACATTTGCAGTTTCCCCCATCAGTTTTGGATACCCTTTGGGCTTACTCTTTAGAGCCATTCCTTGTGGTATATAGGGAGTATGTACGTGTGTGTATCTATATACACATATACATACATATACACACACGTACATACGCTGAGCACTCGGGTGACTTATTGAATGCATGACTTATTTATTTACTCACCCATTCAACATCCATACTAAACGGGTGGCAGGCACTTAGCCAGGTACCAGGGATGTAGACCTACGACATGGGAGGGGGCCTGATGGCCAGGAGTGGCAGAATCACAGGTGTGCATCATTCAGGCACAAGCCGGGACTCTCATCACATCCCAGACAACACACTCTGGGAATAATCTTGCAGGCCATGAGCCCACTTTTGGGGTCAGAGAGGTATTCTCAGATCTTCATTATAATTCAGGGATTAAATTCTCTAACCAAGCAAGTTACTTTCTTTTGAAAATTGATCAGGGGCGCCTGGGTGGCGCAGTCGGTTAAGCGTCCAACTTCAGCCAGGTCACGATCTCGCAGTCCGTGAGTTCGAGCCCCGCGTCAGGCTCTGGGCGGATGGCTCAGAGCCTGGAGCCTGTTTCCGATTCTGTGTCTCCCTCTCTCTCTGCCCCTCCCCCGTTCATGCTCTGTCTCTCTCTGTCCCAAAAATAAATAAACGTTGAAAAAAAAAAAAAAAAGAAAATTGACCAGTTTCCTGTGTCTGGGCCCCAATGCCCCGTTTGTTACCTACCCACCCTCCAGGGGACACACACTCCCGTTTCCTGTTCTCATCCAGTTACATTTTTCCGGAAGAGACAGATGAAATAGTGAGTGCAGGTGATGACAAAAGCAAGGGCCAGTCTGATGGTTGGGTGTCCGAGTCCACTGGAAAAACGCACCCACCTCTTACTTCCTTACTTGCTCTCTGATTTCCTTTAATGACCACTGACACTAATAGAGCAGCTACTACCTGCTAGGCATTAATCTAAGAGTCTCATGGATATTAAATATGTGCACAGCGGCTGAGAGGCCGAATGAATTGCCCACAGCAGCACAGGTAGGACGAGGCCCGGCTGGAGCTCAGATCCAGGAAGTTAGGTCTGGGCCCCAGCTCCTGACCCTGACATTGGACCGCCTGCATTTCAGTTTGGGCTTTGATTTCCTAGAGACCTTGGGGCTATCGAGAAGTACCTGCCAAAGTCCATCTTTCTGTAAGTGGACAGAAAATCAGGAAATTGGCATGAGCTGCCACGCCGAGGGGAGGAATGCAGGACAGGAAAGGACCCCGTGTCTGTCTCTATTCCACAAGCACTTGTTGAGGACTTACTATGTGCCAGGCAGGGCTCCAGAGTGACGTAAACAGTGTCCCTGCCCTCATGGAGGTTATGCTCGGGTGGGGGTGGTTGGCAATAGGGGGTTGGTATCCTGTCTGGTTGTAATAAGGGTGAAGAGGAAATGTGGGGCAGGGCAGGTAACAGGCAGTTTAGGAATGGAGGACAAGACCTTCCTGAGGAGGTGACAGTTGACCTGAATAAAGGAAGGCAGGAGCCATGTGAATATGTACTGGAAGAAACTTCCAGGCAGAGGGAATAATGAACACTAAGGCACCAGCATGCCTCTGTGTGTGTATGAGTGTGTGTGTGTGTGTGTGTGTGTGTGTACATGTGTGTGTGTGCGATGTACCAGCTTTCACAACTCAAAAGACCAATATATATTATATCAGAATTTCTGCTTTTGACTCTGTTTTTCTTTATCCAGTACATTGTGGCCAGGATGTAGTCACATTATACAACCATGGTTATTTTAATGAACCAAATGTATCAGCCCCCTGATTTACACAGGTCCACTTAAGTTCAAAGCTAAAGGCACAGCTTGAAGGAGACATTTGAAATATGATGCTAAATGAAGAAACTCCTGGCTCCTATGGAGAGTGGGATTTAACATTTTAAAAACACAGGGAATATATATGTGATTAGATAAAACATTGGAAGGAAAAACACCAAAACGTTATGAGTACTTAACTGAATTCTAAGATTCTGAGTGATTTTAAAACAAGGTTTTTTTTTTTTTATTGTAATAACACTGAAAACAGAAGGAAGGAAGCAACTTTTTCCTTAATCTCATGACAAATTAGGGGAGATTCTACTTTCATTTTTAAAGATTTTTCTGCATTTTTTTTTGAATTTTCAAATTGTGCATGTATGTCTTTATAATAATGAAACGCACACAAAAGCAGTCTCTAAAAAATGTGCTCGAATTTCTGGGGACATCATGTGGTTTCACAACAAGAAGAAACAAATTACCACAATCATCTTTAACGTGATCTCATATCAGATGAGCTGAACACTGTACCTTCGGAAACCCATAGAAACTTGGCTGTTTCCAGTCAAATAAAAGTGAAGGGAAATGGTGATTTTCTGAGCAGTAGCACTCTTGTTGTCAGAAGAGAAGGGAAAAGGAGTTGGGTGCTATTCACAGAAAATGCACTGGGTAATTTTGTTAAGTATATGTTATAGGTGCCAGTGCATTTTACATTAAAAAAAAAGGTCCAAATTCATGATTCATGTAGGTTGGGGGAAAAAATAACAACCATACTATAAATAAAATGCATACTATCAGACCTAAAAGTAAAGAAGCTTATGTTCTGATCTGAGAATGCTCTACCTTTCTGGGCTGATAACTTCAAAGTTTTCCCAGTGTGATGTTGATCAGTGTAATACAATGCTTTTCTTAAAATATTAAAACAAAAACCTAGTTGTTTCTCAAAAGAAGGGGCACAAATTGCTCCCACAAAAATGTGGGTTTGGCATTTGTAGAAGAGGTGAATGATGATCCGATGTGGATTCCATCAATGAATTTTTATTAACATCCAGGCACACTGAGAAAAGTAAACAGGGTCCAAAATTGAACCCAAACAAGCACATGTTGGGACTTGAGCCTGTTGTATCTAGCCATGGTGACCTTGGGCACAGGTGCATTGGGGCGGTTCAGAGGCCACTCATTCCTGTCCTGCTAAGCTGTGTCTTCCCCAAATCTGACTGCTGGTAGTTGAGTCTCTTCCTCTTGGTGTCCTACTGAGGCTCCAAAGTACCCCTATCTTCCTACCACAAACATAAATCTTTTTTTTAATATTTAGGTTTTTTTAATGCTTATTTATTTTTGAGAGAGAGAGACAGAGCATGAGTTGGGGAGGGGTAGAGAGAAAGGAGACACAGAATCCAAAGCAGGCTCTAGGCTCTGAGCTGTCAGCACAGAGCCCGACGCAGGGCTCGAACTCACACACCGTGAGATCATGACCAAAGTTGGTCTCTTAACCACTAAGCCACCCGGGTGCCCCCACAAACAGGAATCTTTTGAGCCACTGTTTTCAACTTAGTTATGTAATGTAGGAAGCTTTACACTTATTTAAGGTAAAGGATTTTGAACCTCGAGAGGTCTCCCCAAGCTCATACTGTCATGCAGCCTTTTCTGTGGGCCTGGCTCCCCTTCCATGGTTACGCCACACCTTCTGCATGGCTGTCTGTGGCAGCCAACTCAGAAAACACATTTCAAGTTCTCTCTCTCTGTCTCTCCCTCCCTCCCTCTCATACCAATTCCGATGGGGCCTAAAATCAAGACGACAGAAAATATTGAATGTGGTTTAAATTTACTGGCTCATTTCCTATACATCTACTCTGTCTTCTTAAAGACATAAGTACTGGTGTATTTTCTGGTTAAGCCAATCTGCATAACTATGATAAAAATAAAAACTCATCTACCTGAATGGCATAGTGTGACAGCATCACAGAACTATATGGATGAACAGGACCTTCGGGATCACTAGCTCATTTTGCCACCTCTGGAAGGAGAAATGACAGAAGACCGTAATGTGGTCGGGTCCAAGTTCAAATTCTACCTCTGCCACTTACCAGCTGAGTGGTCTTGACCAAATTAAAGTTCTGAGCCTCAGTTTTCTCATCTGTGACCATGGCACCTATCTGAGGACTATAGGGCACATCAAGCAAACTGATGAGAACAATGCCTTCCTTTTAAAGTGGGTTCCAGAGATGCTTGGTTCTCAAGGTAGCCAGAGGTAGGAAGTTGAAATACATATTATGGGTTGGAAGAGGACTCAAAGGTAATCACTAGCATTATATATTTTTTAATTTTTTTTAACTTTTTTTAAAATTTATTTTTGAGACAGAGAGAGACAGAGCATGAATGGGGGAGGGTCAGAGAGAGGGAGACACAGAATCTGAAACAGGCTCCAGGCTCTGAGCCATCAGCACAGAGCCCGACGCGGGGCTCGAACTCACGGACCGCGAGATCGTGACCTGAGCCGAAGTCGGCAGCTTAACCGACTGAGCCACCCAGGCGCCCCAATCACTAGCATTATATATTTCATAAAGTGACATCAGGAGGGAGCAGAGGCGTTAGGGAGGAATGTGACATTTTGGAGATTCCCGGCTGAACGGAGAAAAGCTGGTGAAGTGGGAAGAGCCTCTGGTTATAACACGTTTCCGGCACGACAGACAACCTGGTTGAGCCCTGACTGGTGGCAGAATTAGTGATCCCAGAACTCTTGCCTCAAATTGTCTCCCTGGCAGCTTTTGTTGTTGGCTGGAGGAGGCAGGAGACAGACCTGTGGGGTGTGTGTGTGTGTGTGTGTGTGTGTGTGTGTGTGTACGTGCAAACGCATGCACACAGGCTCCCAGCCCCACTGGCATCCCACCGGGCCTGAGGCTATAGTTATGTTCACAAGCTGGGGAAGCGCTGGGCATGCGGGCTCTGCACAGTTTATAACAAAGCTGGGAGCTGGCATGGGCAAAAGGCTGAAATGCTCCCAAAGGAGCAGGGGAGGCTGTTAGAGAGTGAGGATCTGGAGCAGCCTGGTGAAGGGCAGAAGGTTTTAGTACATACACAAGGATGCACTTGGCAGAGAAATGCCAGAGGGGGTTGGCGGTGAGGTGGAGGGATTGGGAAGTCGTGGTTGGGGAGGAGAAAGGCTTCATTCAGAGAAACAAGGGGCAAGTGTAGGAGCCAAGCTGGTGCTTGGCTGGGCTTTTCCAGGTCCCATACTTCTGCTCTCAGGGCCTGGGAAATTGGGAATGCACACGCCAGGCCACTTGTGTGTCCCGAGGCCACCTGATCATCACTGACTTCAGGGGCTCCCATGACCTTTGCCCTTGGGAAGTCCTCAAGGAGGAATTTGGCCCCAACATGGTCAGGGCTGGGCACATCCCCAAGCTTGTTTGCACACCGCTGGGCCATCTCCAGGCTTGCTTCTTGCCTTTGACCTTCCACATACCCTCAACGACCTTGACACCTCCCTACTAGGGCCAGAGAGGCAATTACTTTTCTCTCTCTTCGAGGGCAAGTTAGGATGGTCTATTTTCTAAGGTCAGGAAAGTTCTCAACACAAAATCAGGCTAAAGAACTTATCCAGGATTACATCTGAAGAAATAGTTAATTGGCTTAGAAAACTGTTCACATTTTAGTTTTAGCCTCATTACAGGACAACATTGAGACAAGAAAATAAAAATCAGCTGCTCCGAAGTTCATAGACTGTATTGTTATGAAGGCAGAGTTGGCTGCAGTTTTTTGTTGTTGTTGTTGTTGTTTGTTTGTTTTTAATCAATCTGTGGTCTTTAAATGTCTCTGCTTAACATGGCTTCTAGATAATCATCCAACTTTTGATGGAGTGATTACCAGGTAATGCTATCAAATAACAATCATGATTAAACAAGTTACATGAACCCTCAGGCCCTGAAGCAATTTCTGTGAAGAATGAGTTTGGCCTTCAAATGGCATAATAAGAAAAAAATTAGGTGCAATTCACCCTGAACAGTATGTTATGCTGGGAGAAGGGTAATATGTTTACCCATTCTGAACAGTTACAAATGGCTTACAATTAGCTTTCTTTCTTTTCAGCTTCCTTTCTTCTCATTTATGTTTCCTTTCTTCTCATTTCTTTGTCACATGAAATGAGTGAGGTAGTTTATAGCTGCCACTGTGATTCTATGTCCACCTGGACCACTTTAGAACATCACAAATTCTGCCCCTGTCCTGGTCCCCCATTTTTTACCATCAAGAATTAAAATACACAAAACAGGCAGAAGACGGTTTGTGGCTATGGGTGATTTTTATACCTGAGATGTCAAAAAGCTGTTAAATGTAATTGAGCTCAGTAGGAAATTAGCAAGGAACAATTGTGTTACCACACTCCCGACTGTCCTAGATGAGTCTCCGTGGATTGAAACCACCAGAAAAAAAGATGGGTTGACTGATTTATCATATGCAAGTTTCAAGCATAAGATTCTTTTTTCTTTTTTAATTTTTTTTAACATTTATTTATTTTTGAGAGACAGAGAGAGAAACAATGAATGAGAAGGGGCGGGGCAGAGAGAGGGAAGCACAGAATCCTAAGCAGGCTGCAGGCTCTGAGCTGTCAGCACAGAGCCCGACGCAGGGCTCAAACCCACGAACCACGAGACCATGACCTGAGCTGAAGTCAGACACTTAACCAACTGAGCCACCCAGGCACCCCACAGGCATACGATTCTTAAAATGTGGAACTTGAGGCTCACGCCAGCTAGCGATGAGAACAGAATGACGTGAAGCATGGCGTAAAAGCCATGTATAAATTTGCTGATTAAAATCCAAAGCTCCAGAATACAGGTATTGTTAATATTCCTTCCGATTTTTTCTCACCTACACCTGGGAAATGTTTTCACAAAGTATGAGGCAAATCTGCCCCCTTCAAATCGGAGTACTCCTTCAAGAGGAGTATGCTGTCCTCTCTGCACATTTGTTTCTATTTTTGGAAGGAAACAAGTGAAAAAGTAACAATATGGAACTATTGTTTCTATCATGAGTTATAGTCATAACTGCGTTATCTACACGATATCATCTGAAAGTTAATTCCACCACCCAAGGATCTGAGAGGTAAGAACATTTGCTATCCATACCTCTGTGTAGTCTGAATTCACTGTAAGTTCCCTCTCTACAGAAAATCTGGCACGGGTACAAAACGGTGGACCTAATAATTTAGTTTCAAAATTGTGGATGTGCATAGCATTAAGCACTGGCATTTTCTTTTGACAATTTTTTGTTGCCTTTGCATGAAAGTTGCAAATGTCTGAAAGCTGTTAGATACGTGAAAACATGTCTATGGAAAAGAATAAAAATAGAATAAGTGTGGGGGTGCAGTGCACATATAAATTTCCCCTGTTCTCATTCTGCCTCCCAGGGACACCAAGGTTCGGTAATGTGTATCTTCTGAGTGGAACGTGTGATGCTGCATGTGATTTTTATTCCAATGCATAAACATTATCTTTTTATTTTAGGTGTTTAAGGCACGGGGTTGCAGTTTAAGGCTCGGGGTTGCAGTTTAAGGCTCTATTTTAAGCCCGTTTGTGTGACCTTCTTAATTTTGCTCTTTATTTCCCAGCAGGCGTCTTCTGAAAGCTTGCTAGGTATGCATGGAGTCTAAGGGTATGCCTTTCAGACCCACCCACAGCTGGTTTGGGGGTGCATATCATGTGGAGGCACTGTGGAGGCCGTTTAAAGAAGGGCGATTATGGTTTTTGTCACTGGATAACGTGTAATGATTTTCAGATGGGCAGCAGAAAAGTGGAAAACCAACCCAAACAGTAATTTAGAATTTCACTGTGTTAGGAAGATGTTATCCCCCTTTCAAAAATTGAAAATTATGTGTAAGCCTATATTATTTGAAATTCTAACTAGGCTTTACAATGGCTGATATGATCTAGGTTTTCCAGAACTCAAGTTACTCCTGACTCCAGTATTTCCCTAAAGTATTAGGAAGGATGTCAGTCACTATAAGAGGAAGTGGAAAGTCTCCACCTGTACCTTCCCTCGAGAACCCATTCTCTTTCGTTGTCTAGGCTACCTTTCCCAAAATATAAATACGTGTGGTTGCTGAGCTTAGCGCTGGCTTGGAAACAAACAGATGTGACAGCCTGCATTTGAGAGGGTCTGGTGGGAGTTCCTCATGAGAGAGCTGGTAAACTTTTAGGTGCCTACACGCCATTTTGTGATGGACTTCCATGGCTGGTGTAAGTGTTCTATTCGCTGCTGTAACAAGTTACACAAACAGCAGTATAAACAACGTGAATTTTGTTATCTTAGATATCTGGAGGTCAAACCCCAAGCAGGTCTTACTGAGCTAGAATCAAGGTGTGGACAGAGCTGAGTTCCTTCTGCAGGCTCCAGGACAGCATCAGCTTTTGAGCTTTGTCCAGCTTCCAGGGAATCCTGACATTGCTTGGCTCATAGCCCCCTTCCTCCAGCTTCAAAACCAGCAGCGGTGGGGCGAGTCTTCTCTCATCACACACCCTTCTTTAACTCTGGCTCTGTTTCCACCTCCCTCTTCTGCTTTTAAAGGGCCCTTGCGATTGCGTCCACCCAATGATCCAGGATAGTTTTCCCATCTTAAAGTCAGCAGATTAACAACCTTGATTCCATATGCAACCTTCATTCCTCTTTGCCATGTAACATAACATGGTCACGGGTTCCAGGGACGAAAACACAGACATCTTTGTGGGGGTGGGAAGCATTATTCTATTACAAGGAGACATAATATGCAATATTCTGGTCTTCCTGGCTCATCTCTTTCCCCTAAAGAATTGGCAGCCTCTCTCTTTTCTTCCCTTAGTCTTATGCCGTGCTCTCTTGGGGATTTCAATACCCAGGTCTTCCTTTCTCCCTGGCCTTTGAGCACATTGTTCTTTTGCTCCATCTGTTCTGGTACTTGTTACTAGGTAACCAGGACTTTGGTACTTGGTACTCAGTACCCTTGGTACTTGGTACTAGGTACTTGTTGAGGGCCTACCTTGTGCAAGGCCAGGTGCTTTATGAAACAGATGTCGATAATAAGCCACTAGTGATGAAAGCTATGAAGGAGGAAAATGGCAGAGACCAGGAAAGAGGAGTGGAGCAGATGATCTCACGTGGACCAAAGACGCATCAATAGGGATTCAGGGGACCTACGTGGAAAGCACGGAAATCATTCCTGTACTTGTAACCCTTCGAATCCCTCAACCCACTGAGACCCCGTTTCATATCCCTAGGTGATTTCCGATTGTGTCCACTCATTCAGCAAGCATGTGCCTGGAACCGAGCTAGAAGCCAGGAAAACAGAAGGATACCCTTGACCCCCTGAAGGAACTCACAGTCCAAAAATTGGGAGGGGGAGAGGGGCTGTTTTTAAAGGTGGGGGGGAGACAGAGATACACAGGCCACCTTCTTCAAATGAAGTCACCTGGAGTCTCACCTCGGATTTGGACAGGTGCAGGCCTGAAATGTCCTTCCTCGCCCAGGAAGATATTGTCATTTCCAAGTTAGACACGTTACAAACAATGATTTGTCTGGTGATTGGTTAGTCCAGAGCAGGCATTTAGCTGGTTTAATTTTTAAATAACTTGATCTCAAACCTTTTTACTTCCCCAAGTAGTTTACATTCTGCTCCATTTCCCAAAATATTAAGACCAGAGTCATTTATTATTAATTTCCCAAACATTTATTGACCACCAAATATGTGTCAGATTCTGAGCCGGACACCAGACACACAAAGATGAAAAAGGCTTGCTTCTTTGTCCTGAATTATAACACAGAGAATAAAGTGTTTTCTTTCCATTAGACATGTCGATTAATTTAGTGGACTGTATTCTCCTCCATTTGGTGAAAATATACTTTTATAATTCAGCTTTTCCATCTAGGCTTTGTAAAACTTTCTTCTAACCTAATAGCTGTGATTTTCTGATTCCCAATATATTATTCCCAATGCAAAGAATTTTAATAGTAGCAAATGTTTAAAATTAAGTGAGAAGTTCACTTGTACTTTAATTTTTAAAAAACTGCATTAATTCTCAGAAGTTGTAATAATTTCTTTAAAACCAAAGTTTATTTCTTAAGAGGGCTTCAGACTACCTTATCTTTTCTTTTTTTTAAAGTTTTTTTGAAATATTTACTTATTTTTGAGAGAGAGAGACAGAGCATGAGTGGGGGGCGGGGCAGAGAGACACAGAATCTGAAGCAGGTTCTAGGCTCTGAACTGTCAGCAGAGAGCCTGATGCGGGGCTCGAACTCACAAACTGCAAGATCATGACTTGAGCCAAAGTCGGATGCTCAAGTGACTGAGCCACCCAGGTGCCCCCAGACAACCTTTTCTAATTTGTAGGCTCCATCTGATTAGTCAAAGGGCACATTCACACCCTCAAAATTGGCTAGCTGTTTTCTAAATCTGCCATATTATTTACATTCCCTGTAGATTAATCTGTATAGTTGTTCTTGGGCTCAAAAATGACCTGGATCGGTGGGGTAGAATTACAAGATCTTGAAATGTTTTAGATCTTGAAATATCTAGAGTTTATGGCCCTGCTGGAGCCGTAAACTGGCCTCATGAAGCCTCCATGATATTCCAGGTCACAATTAATTCTCTCCTAGAAATGTATGTGTTGCAACTGAAATAAATGAGGATGATCAATCATATTTCTTTCTGAGGGGCACCTCAGTGACTCGGTTGGTTAAGCATCTGACTCTTGATCTCAGCTCTTGATCATGAGTTCAAGCCCTGTGTTGGGCTCCGCGAAGCCTTCTTAGAAAAAAAAAATACATATTTCTTTCTGATATTTGATATCAGGAACTGAAAGACCTTTTGGGATGGGCACTGAAGCTGAAGTTACAAAAAGAAGCCAGAAAGCAAACTGAGGATGACCCAAATGGCCAGAGAAGCCAACAGTGTAGGATAATTATAAATAATTGGAGTTCTGCAGTTTGGAGAGCGAGGGGAAGGGGAGCATGGAGAGAAGCCAGAATGCTGTTAGAAGGAACGTGCAGGCCCCTGGAGGCTCACTGTGGGTTCCAGATGGTTCCTCAGAGTTGGTTCCCTGAGATTCAACTGTGCTGCTGTTTCTTGCCTAGATTCGCAAGAGCCTCGTGTACATCCAAATTGGAGTCCCTCTTACTTGAAGCAACTTGAGTGAATGAATCTCTGCTTCTCAAACAAGACGAGCCAGACGAACACGGAAATGGGGGGGGGCGGCTATTCAAGCTCTCTCATCTTAAGTACCTTGATTCTCCCATCTGACAGACAACTTTGTTGTACTATGGCTGCCTTCTGTTTGGGAGGAATGGGGCCAAGAAGATTATAGCTCGCTGGGTATTAGACTGTGGGAAATATTGTAGCAAAAAAAAGAAAAAGCAAGGGGCGCCTGGGTGGCTCAGTCAGCTAAGCATCTGATGCTTGGTTTCTGCTCAGGTCGTGACCTCACAGTTCATGGTTTCAAGCCCCACGTTGGGCTCTGGGCTGGCAAAGGGGAGCCTGCTTGGGATTGTCTGTCTCCCTCTCTCTCTGTCCCATCTCAACTTGCGCACTCTCTCTCAAAATTAAACGTTAAAAAAGAAAAAGCAAATCTCTTCATCATTGGCTTCCAAATTACTCAGTGTTCCATCTTTTCTGCAAACATTTGTGCAAGGGTCTGTGTCAGGGGTCACGAATCCAGAGAGGAACGAGCCAGTGCCTGTCCTGGAGATAGCCAGCCTCTGGGAAGGGATTGGGGAGATTGCACAGTGAGAAAATTATGACACAGAGCAGCAGGTGCAGTGATGGAAGGAAGTCTAGATCAACAAACGCTCCCCTTGTGCCAATTTTCCAATGACCCTCAAGTGCATCCTGACTTTCCAACGGGCTCACGGCAGCTCCTTGCAGTTCACCATCAGGTACTTACAATTGCATTCCGGGAAAAGTAGATTTTAGCAAATCAGTGGGGATGAATTCAGATAAAGAGGCAGAATTTTGATAATGACTGAATGCCAGGAGAAAAAAAAATATGGTTTGGTGACCTTCGTGGAGAAGCATAATAGGAAACTGTTAACTTCATCCTCAACTTAGAAGGGAGAGGAAGGTACAGGTTGCTTCCCAGTGTCCCATTTTCTGAGGTTGCTCTAGGCATCTCTGTGTCTCCTCAACCCCCTGCTCCGAGCCTCCCTCTACCGGCTCCACCACCTTGACTGAGACTGGGGGCCCTGGCTTCCCAATATTGTGACCTACATTACACGCTTCTCACTCCGGTGCCGGCGGCCGGCAGTTGTGATCGGCTGCTGTTCTGGGGTTGATAGCAGTTCTGTAATTTCATTCCCTCATTAGAAGGTGTGTGTTTATTTATTAAAGGTGCACACTGCCCAAAGGCAATGAACAAAAAAAAAATATAGAAATACCAAAATTAAATAAAGGCTATTATTGCTGTTATTTTATAAAGCTTGTCTATCACAAGCCACCGTGTACCTTTATAGAACAGAGGCTCTGTTAACCAGGTACTCCCCGGCACCTTGGTCGGCAAACTTCGCACCTGCTCTGCTTCCTGCCTCTGTCAGGTACACAGGTCCTCTTTATCTGAGGCTGTCACGTGAGGCAAAGAAGGCAGAAGACACGTCTAGAGTCTTGCACCTTCCAGGAAATTCTGCAGCCTCCAAACCTCGCCTCCTAGGAGTGCCCCCAGGGGGTCTTTCTACCGAGCTCAAACACCCTGGAGCAGCATCCTAGGGACTGGAAGGACATTTCTACTTCCAAATGGGTTCTTTCCTCCGTTGGGTAAAGAAGCACAGGGAGCGATTTAGTCTCCTTTTACTACACGGCTATTGATGCAATGCTCACAAGGGCACCGTCTCTGGAGCTGGGAGGCCAGCAGGGAGCTCACACATTTCGCAGGGGAGGCAGACAATGGACACTCAGAGAAATGTACAGTCTGTCACACGGTGTTAAGAGCTATGGTTAAAAATAAAGCAGGGAGAGGCCATCGGGTGTGCCAGTGGGACTGGAGGGTGCCCTCTTCTACAGTGTAGTTCAGGAAGGTCTCACTGAAAAGATGCCAATCAGCAGATCCCTGGAGACACTGAGGAAGAGACCCATGCGGACATTGGAGAGAAAAGCATTCCAAGGGAGGGGAAGGGGAACAGCAAACACAAGACTCTGAGCACATGCGAACAAAAGCATAGGTTGTGTGTTTTTCCAAACACAAGTGTTGGCATTTGTAAATACCTAGCTCCTGGCTGGCACTTAATAAGCAGTAGTCTCATCGCCACCCCTTAGTCTCTGTTTTTCTTTCTCTCCTAACACAGACACACAGACACGGACACACACACACACACACCCCACATCCGGTTGGATCTGGGATCAGAAGAGGCTCTGGGAAGCTGTTTTGGCAGCATCCCATAATGTTCATTCCTAAATATCTGTAAGAGCAGGAAATGTTTTAGGGTTGCTCAAAAACGTGTGTGTATACATGTGTGTGCATGTGCACACACACACGTGTGTGTGTGTGTGTGTGTGTGTGTGTGTGTGTGTTTCTGGTGACTGTGGAGAGGCTATAAAACCTATGAACGTAAGTTTTGCAACGGGCTTTAGGAGAATCCTAGCCTCCGCCTCTCTGGCTCCGTGGGGCTGGACCCACATTCGGATGACAGGTAAAGGGAAGCCCATTGAGGTATTAGCCCTGTGATGAGAAGCGCTGAGAAACCCACCAGGGGCGGGGCTTGTGGGACAGACTCTGGCCACTAAGTCATTAATTTCCTTCCCTACTATTTACTGATCTCTCTACAGAGACTTGAGGAGAATGAGAGGGCGCAGAGGACAGCCATGCGCTCAGAAGGATGTAGAGATGGCCATCACATTCCAGATAGGCCACTGGACAGAGATGAGCAATTTTTAGACATGGGGACGGGTTCGAGGCATCGGGCACTGAAGTGAACCACTGCAGATTCTGTTACCAGCCCTTTGATGTCGTTGAGCCTCCTGATTTTTTTCCATTGGTTATAATCAAATTTCATGGGGGGGGGGAGTCAAAGGAGCAAAAAAAAAAAAGTGACAGAAAAGAAGACAGGAAAGAAAGAAAAGAAGAAGGGACCCCCACTTCCCCAGACAACCTCTTCCCAGGCTGGTGGTCTGGGAAGCAGATTCTGGTTTCTGGGAGGTACACGATCTTAGCACCTGTCCTGGCCCCCACATCTGAGGGACCTATCTCCCAGGATCCAGAGTTGAGACTGCATTTCCTAAATGCAAAAGGATCCTCAGAGTGGGGTGCTCAGCTGGGCCCAGGAACCATCTTTTCTCTTTTTAACATTACAGCAGCCTCATTTTTTTTGTTGTTGTTGTTTAAAATTTTTTAAATGTTTATTTTTGAGGACAGAGAGACAGAGTGAGAGGGGGAGGGACAGAGACAGAGGGACACAGAATCCAAGCAGGCTCCAGGTTCTGAGCTGTCAACACAGAGCCCAACTCGGGGCTCAAACCCATGGATGGTGAGATCATGACCTGAGCCGAAGTCAGACGCTTAACCCGACTGAGCCACCCAGGCGCCCCCAAAGCAGCCTCATTTTGACCAGTAGGTACTTGAGCAAATTTCCAGGGTAGGAGACCATCAAATAAAGCATTAGCAAGAAAGTTTAGCATAGTCTCCACAGACTTCTAGTTTCCTGCAAGGAGACAAGCCTGGCCTTCCTCCCCCCTCACACTTCAGCCTGAGAACAGACTCTTCTCCGAGCTTGGCTCACCAGTATCATTTTGCTCATTCTCCTTGGCCAAAACTCATTTCAGAGAACACTGCTCGCTATAATAACTTTGCTTTTAAGTAGAAATATCTCCTGTGATGCCATCAACTGGAAATAAAAAGAATAATTTTCAAAACTCTTTTCAAACAACCAGCAGCACTGATGAGGCCAATCACAAAAAGCAAGCAGCTGCCACCGGCAGGCGGATATTAAAAGAATTAAAAATGATGGCGTCTGTGTCCCCTTCCTGAGCACTGGACAAATTCCAGATGAATGCACATCCACTTCTCTCTCTCTCTCTCTTTTTAAATCGTATCGTGCTTACATTCACCATAAGCTAATATGTCTCCTATGTGTGAAGTTGGTCTCCTTTATAAGATACTGAAGTTTGAAGTGCTTTATTCCAGCGTTAGCTCCTCTCTTCCCCCAGGTTAGCAAGCTTCAAGGTGAGTGTTATTACTGCTATTCCAAATGGTTACACAAAAGGAAAAAGCGAATACATTTGCAATTATTCATTAGAGCAAGTCTCTTGTTTTGTACCATGATTTTTATTTAAAATGAGACCGTGTTCTCCTTCTGGTTGACTCTATCTGGCCAACAGGGTTTTGTTTTTTGTGTTTTTTTTTTTTTTTCTCTCCCTTTAAATAGATAATTTCCCTTCTTTGGGCTAACTCAGTTTGGGAATTCTTCCCATCATAATATAAGCTTATTACATCAAATCGCCCAAGTTCGTGTGACAGGGGAGGGTGGCTGCGACGGAGCCATCCTGCCACCTGGGATAAGGTGGTATCAGACCCTTGGGGGTAGGATTACACCCACCTCTTGTTTCGTCTGGCACAATATCCTAACAGAATGATTGCACTTCACAGCGAACGTTTTAAATCATAAGGACACGAGATAGAGAACTATTAATGAATAAGGAGCTCTCACAGAAGGGCCGGGGCAGGTTAAATGGAATGTGGCTATTAAGGAGGTTGGTTTTTCTTGTACCTGTGTATCAATGAGTCACATCTTTAGATAAGGCTTTTTTTTTCCCCCCAGCCCGATACCAGATCTTATCAGATGTTGTTACACACTGTTTAGTCTCCAGGGCCGACACAAAAGAAATGACACCAAGGTCGGAACACAACAGAACAACGTGGAGAAAACCAGAGGAGGTGCGGGGAGCGGGGTTCAGTCACCGACGCAGGGGTGCCGAGTTTCCCCTGGAGTGGATGGAGACCATGAGACGCGTGTGAGCGAGTGTGCACGCGTGCGCGTGTGTGCCGGGCTTTCGGAAAAGGAGCGGCTCTGTGCAGATCCAGGAGGGCAGTAGAAAATAAGCCAGCACGCGCGTTGCCAAGATGGAGATGATATTTGTTTTCTCTCGCACCGCACCGGCAAGGCAGCCCGCACCCCATCCGGCTTTTGTCCTTCAGAGCTGCGAGAGCCCACGCTTTAATGCCTGCAGGTTGACCATGCATTGTTATTATACAGTCTTCATGTTCACATCATGTGTCATCTGACCAAAGGAGAGTCTACAAAGTGAAAGGCTCATGCAAAATTTATGCTTATATGGCTGTTTCAGTCAGTGGAAAAATCAATACTGCAGGCTTGATGCACAGAAATGACTGAGTGCTCTCTGACTGACACTAAAAGCACTGGGAGATTGAGAGCTGCATTTGCTGTTCAAGGAATCGAGTGTATTAGAGCTCTTCTAATAGTCTGCTCACCTTATATTAGCCTTTCCTTGGGATTATTTTTTGATAACAATTATGATTGTGGGGTTTAAGGCAATTACACTATTACAAAGAAAAAGCTGCTTTTTATGTCCTGTAAAGCTGTCATATATTTCACACCGCAACTGCCTTCCAATTATTTTGCTACAATGCACTTTGGAAGCAAAATGTCCTAACTGATATATATTAGTCCTTTATGTTTTATAAATAAAAATCAAAGCCGTAATGCAATCCTTCAAAAGGAGCTTCTCAGTTTCCCCAGACGTGATTTTAGCAAAAGCAGAAATGTAGTGGGTGCTGTGTGTTTTGAAAGAGACACATTATAAGCGTCTGTGGTCCCGCGGGAAGACGCACACACTCCAGGGGTGCTGCCGAATATAAAGAGAGAGACCCCACCCGGCCCTGGGTTTAAGATGCTAATAGCGTCTGTTAAGGGTAGGTTCAGGGGACTTACAAGTCGGAATTTAACGACGAAGCCAAAAAAACAATCCTCGAAATTAATTCAGACAGAAAGGAACTCAAAGACATGTGACAGAACTTGAAGTAGTTAGCAACAACACGGATAAGATTTTTCTCTTATTCTTCAAGCCCTTTTGCAATGAAGATTTTACAGCTACACTGGGGCCCAGATGTCGGAGGGGTGGGCGGGTGGACTACAGAGACTGGCACAGGGAACCAGGTAGAAAAGTCTTCATAATGGGGAACTAGAGGTTGAACTGTGGCAGGAGAGAGCTCCTCGTTGGTGAGCCATGAAAAACGGTGCTCAGGCGTTCTGGTCTCAGGGGAGGGTGGGAAATGCTATTGTTTCCAACCCTGAAAACCCTCAAGCAAGATGGGCAGTGGGGGAAGGAGAGTTCCCGCGTGGTGACTAACAAAGCTCGCCTGTCCCTTTCACTGTGTGACCCGCGACTACACCGACTACACTGCGGCGGCGGCCAAGGCAAGTGAGCTCAGCCTTCAAATTCACGGTATGAAGGTTGTTTTATGTCTGTGTTCTAAAAATAAACAACAGAATTGCCAAAGGCAGCTGGTTATTTTGATGATAAAGATTTAAAATGTGGATGTGACATATACTTTTGAATACGTTTTTCAAAATTTATCCACCAAAGAATTTGATCCGGGCATGCACTGAGAAGGGCCTTTGGGGCTTAAACACTCACTGCAGAAAGGATTTCCAGGATCACTGGGCTGCCATGTTGCAGTAGAGAGGCACAGACATCTGGGTGGGAAGCATCCTCTTGCTGGCGTTCTGTGATTGGCTGAGGACAGAAAAGCCACGAGAAGCAGCAGGGATGATCTTTCATCCTGTGTGCTTTCCTGAACACACTTCCCCATTTTGAAATACCTTTCTATTTGCTCCCTGGTAAGGATTGTTTCTTAAGTACTGTTTTATTTTTAATTGGGAAGATACTATTTCCCTTGGCTAAGGCTTAGTCCAAATGTGAGCTCATTGGTCAGAAATACAATTTTAACCCCATATCCTGTTGAGACATCTTTCTGGCACTTGAAATGTCAACAGTCTCTTAGTCAATATGTCCAAATCTCCCAGACTGGTAGTGCCACTGTACCTTTTGTCCTGGGAAACAGAGCACTTACTGTGACATCTATCAGAATCAACACACCATATCTACCCTTAATTTTTTAGTATATTCTGAGGCTTCCATACGGGACAAATGCTAAGGGATTATAATCTCTACCCATTTTAGACTTTGAGGAAATAGCTACCCTCTACCTAGAACCAGCAGTGGAAAATAAAAAGATTCTAGAGGTGCTCAGAAAATAGTGGAGGGCTTCCAGCTTTGACAGGGATACCATCTACTGGATACCCAAGGACGTTGTGTCACAAGTGACCATTAACTTGAAAGTCTGGAGCCTCTTGATTTTGGTTGAAGCAAATGGTAGCCTAGGGAAGTGGGTGATTTCTGAAATCCTTCATGGTCTCTTTCGGGAATGGCAGTAGTCATTAAGTAAGTGTTGAGGAGTACTTAGTATGTCAGTGAAGAGACTGATGCCTCATGACTATGGGAGAGGAGAAAGGGCATTGGGTCTGAGATCGGATATCCTCAGTCTAAATCCTTTTCTGTCAGTTATTAGCTGTGGGACGAGCTTCTGTGAACCTCCATTTCTCTATCTGTACCGAAGAGAGAATAACCCTTGTCCAACAATGGCTGTGAATTAAATGGTAACACTCAATGAGACAGTGCCTGACACAGAGCTTGGACGACAAGGATGCAGTGAAGAAATGTTCGTTCTTTAACTCGTTTCTCAATCAGCGTGACTACTGGGTAAAAAAAAAAAAGTCTGGATTTGAGGTGAGCTGGACTGTGTTTCAAAACTGAGCAGAAAAACCACTTTCAATCTCTCTCTCTCTCTCTGGCTAGAAACATCCATGGAACAAACCGAGTGTAAAAGTTTGTCCTGGTTCATGAGATTCTCTGGGTCTCAGCTTGCTACTGCTATTTATACTGGCAACAACACCATTGATAATGATGAGGAGGAGGAGGAGGAGGAGGATGACGATGACGGTAGCTGATATTTACTAAACCATTTATAAAAATTAGCCTTTCTCAGAGAATCATCCCATCTGTTTCATCAGATAAATAGGTTATTTTGTCATCCCAATTTTACATGAAGGAACCAAGGGTTAGGTAGGTTAAGTAACTTACCCAAGGTCAAGTAACTAGGGCTGGAGTTGAGACCCAATACTAGTCAGCCTGGTTTAACCGTTCTATCACACTGCCGTCCATTAATGTGCCTTGCATGTCACTTTCAGTAGGGGGGTAAACCTGAACTGTTTTAATCTACATTACACACCCCCTGTTTTCTCTATCTTGACCGTTTTTTCCCTCTTCATATTACTGATAGGTACTATGTTGACTGTGCATTTCTTTAGCTAAATGACTGACCTTCAGTAGAACCCTGGGAAGCCAGTTGTTTTTGAGTCCCCTATTATAGTGTCAGTGTCTCCCTCGTGCCTGGGACATAGTGTCTCCCTCGTGCCTGGTACATATTCTCTGACGGAAGGAAACCATGATTTCACTGGTTGTGTTTCTAAAGGTTGACTAACATTCATCCAATGAGACGATTTTAAAGGGTGGTGACATCAGGTGGCAAAAAAGCCCTGGGTTCAGTTTTAATCATGGTAAAATCTTGTTTGTTTCTTTCTCTCTTAGCAGTTGCCCCAAGACTCGGGAATATGCACTTCCCTGCAGTTCCTTCTCCCTGAAAAGTCAGGGGAAAAGGGAAGAAGCTGAAATACGAATCATATTGAAGTTCTTCCTCTATATCCCTACTGCTGATGTCCAAATGCCATCTTTGTCCCCTTCACCATGGTTGTAGAAAGGGTTGGAAATAGTGGCGAAGGCAGCAACAAAGATCATCAGATATGCTTGGTCAAATCATTTGGTCTTTTTCCTGCTTTTTAAGGGTTGTTTCTTTCCCCATCGGGGCCTTCTACTGAAAATCTATCTGGCACAATGTACAGACCCTTATGTTACACTGGAGACAACCAAGGATTTTACTGGGGATGATAACATGATTTTCTGTAAAAACTAAGCTCTTCCTTAGATAGATAGAGACTCACATTCACGTTCAATCCTACTCAGCATGTAGAATCAGGAGACTGCCAGACAAGGAAGGATTTGTCAGGGACAGCAATCTCTTGTTAATAGGTTTAAGGGAAAGGTGAAAATTTTATTAAAAACCACGTGATAAAGAAAAATCTTCTTTCAAATTGGTAGATACTGCTACTCAGGCATTATACTGGGCTAATGACTTTGCTGATATTCTTCCAGTGGGTCTAAATAACAAACAAAATGGAGAGACCCTGAGGGCTTGGTGCAGAAGTGGAGGGGTAGATAATCACACATCATTTATACTTTCCAGAATCTAAAACTAGAGAATTGGGCAGTCCTCATGCAAATTCTACATGAGTCAAGTTTTATGAAGCTGTATGCTTGCTTTTGAATAAATTAATTTTGATATTGTCTTCAACTCAAGATCTTAAAGCAGGGCCAGATATCTTCCCTCAAGCAAGCTTAACGTTTAAAGATATTTATTTCCATGATTTATGGAACCAGAGTAGACTTTAGCTTTGTTTGATAGTAATTCACTCAGCAAAATTCTACCTTTGGTAATTCATTATCTAAGCCCCACGTTATATCTATAAAATACCCACAAGGTTATAGAATTTGGACATCTTCAGGACATCCTTTTTTTTTTTTTTTCATAAGCTGCTATGAAGTTCAGAGATTCCCAATATTTCTTTGGAAACATTAAAGGCTATTTGGAGTATTTGTGGCTGCTACTGACTTCTGGCTCATTTAAGCATTTTTATAACCAAATTCTCTACAATGGAAGAATCGTTTCTGGGCAAGGGCAGCTGCGAAGTAATACTGAGGAAGATCCGATGGCAGATTTAGATTCTCTGAGCTGGATGGTGATTCTGTTAATGGTAAAGTATAAATGGGAAACATGATTTTAGATAGCTAGCTTGGATTTGGGGTCATCACCTGTTAGATAATCTTGGACTATGATCTTTCCTATATTAACACTATACAGCTTATTTGAAATGTGTGTGTGTATGTGTGTGTGTGTGTGTGTGTGTGTGTGTGTGTACAGGAATGAAAAATTGGTGTTTATGGGATTCCTTAGGATTTCATGATATTATAATTTTAGGAAAAGTTAACTGTAAGTAAGTCAGTGACTATTCTGTTCAAGGTATTTCATACACATTCATGTAATTACTCCTCACAACAACCCTACATATAAATATTCTTATGCCGCTTTATAGATGAGGAAATTTGGTCTCAGAGAAGGAAATTCATCGTGGCTCATAGGCGGTCGGAGGGGTAGTACCAAAGCCCCGTTCTTGCCATCAAATCAGACTTCTCACAGTCAACCAAATGTGTAGGTGTGGGATTTTTCATAGTATGGGCACGTACTGAGGAGTAAGATGTTTTCTGTCTTAATTTTATTTATTTATTTTATTTATTTTTTTTTTCAACGTTTATTTTATTTTTGGGACAGAGAGAGACAGAGCATGAACGGGGGAGGGGCAGAGAGAGAGGGAGACACAGAATCGGAAGCAGGCTCCAGGCTCTGAACCATCAGCCCAGAGCCCGACGCGGGGCTCGAACTCACGGACCGCGAGATCGTGACCTGGCTGAAGTTGGACGCTTAACCGACTGCGCCACCCAGGCGCCCCTCTGTCTTAATTTTAAAAGCAATTTTATTTTATTTTATTGTTTTCTGTCTTACTTTTAGAAGCTATTTTATTTTATTTTATTTATTTTTTAAAACATTTTTTAATGTTTATTTTTGAGGGAGAGAGAGAGAGAGAGGACAAGTGGGGGAGGGGCAGAGAGAGAGGGAGACACAGCATCCGAAGCAGGCTCCAGGCTCTGAGCTGTCAGCACAGAGCTTGACACGGGGCTCGAACTCACAAACTGTGAGATCATGACCTGAGCCAAAGTCGGACACTTAACTGACTGAGCCACCCAGGCACCCCTAAAAGCGATTTTAAATGTGACTATGTCTCAGAAAGACACAGCTCAATTTAAAGTTAATGATAGTAGTCAAGATTTATTATAACGTTTCACCACAAAATTGTCTTTCTTTTTAAATATGAGCTTTTAGGGGGTTTCCATTTTTCTACTTCATCTGGAAATATTAGTTACAAAAGATTAAGTCAATTAATTCATTAAATGTTGCTTCCTTTTTGACCAAAAAGTTTCCTTTCTCAACAAAGCATCTTGTTTTAAGAAGTTGAAGACTGACATGAGTCTTGAATTGTCAATGGCTTGAAAACTTTCTGGCTCCTGAAATAAGCCTGCCACTTGTACACAGCCACCTACTCCTTCACTGTCCACAGAGGAATCTTTGCCAGAGCACAGTATCACATACCTGTTTCAAAGAAGTCTCCCAGTTAAAAAAAAAAAAAAAAAAAGCAAACTCTCAATTTCCTTATTGACTGGGAGACAAATCAGATAGATTCTGGGGACTTCATTTCGGGGGATTAACATACTATCTTGACAAAGCTGGGCTTTTCACACTCTTCCGATATAAAATCTCTAAAAATGTGTCCACTTTGATCTAGAAGCACAAATTGCCCTGGTTCCCAGACTAAATTATTGATACTACAATTAGCAACTCTTATCTCTTCTTGGGGAACTCAGTGAAATAACTCTTCTAAGGCTGAGCCAAGAAATGAAGAAGGATAGAAGGGCTTTTTGTTGTGTTTTTGTTTGTTTTCCTTTATCCTTCTGGCTCCGTAGAAGTGGTTTCAAAGGTGGGTGCTGCCATGCCCTTGAAGGGCCTAAGGTCTCCAAAGAGTAATGCTAGTCTTCCTTGGAAGCATGGCGTGGAGAGAGTAAGGAAATGGCTCAAATATGCACTGGCTAAGTGAGGCAGGGAGGAGGGGCAGGTGTGTTCCCTTTGTCAGCAGTAGAACCAATTTGAGACAGAATCACCAAACATTGATAAAGAACCCTACATGCTGCCAAGTTTGGGGACCACCAGTCTTGATCCAGTTGGATAAATAAGAAAGAACATTGTCATTATTACTGTCCAAACAGTATGGTGGATGTGCTGTGTATTATCGAGAAGAGGTACATTTAGGTATGACTGGTGATTTCCTATCGTTTACTAATTTGGTTAATTCAGCAAATACTAATGGAAGTGCTTCTAGGAGGGCAGTATTGTGTGGTGGGCACAGAGGCAGATTTCCAGCTCTCAAATCCCCCAGCAGACACTTACTAGCTATATGACCTTAAGTGAGTGATTTTGTTCTCTGTACCTCAGTTTCTTCAGATATAAGACAGGGGAGGGAACTAGAACCCCGTAGTGGTGATGTGGAGACCCAGTTCATACTTGTAAAGGGTGTATGTGTGCCTACATGTGTCTGGGGCACCATAAATGGGCATCATAAATGTTTTCACTATGCTGGCAGCACAGAGGAAGGTGTCTTCAACATTCGATGCCTATTTGTTGGGACAAATATACCAGCTAGAGATATACTGCCCATCTCATCGCCTCTGACCTGGCTTGTGCCATAGCCCCTGTCTGATTTTTTTTAATGTTTATTTTTTATTTTGAGAGAGAGAGAGAGAGACAGAAGGTGAGCAAGGGAGGGGCAGAGGGAGAGATGGAGACAGAATCCAAACCAGGCTCCAGGCTCTGAGCTGTCAGCACAGAGCCTGATGCAGGGCTCCAACTCACGAACTGTGAGATGGTGACCTGAGCCAGTCAGACACTTAACCAACTGAGCCTCCCAGGCGCCCCGCCCCTGTCTGATTTCTGCAACACCAACACCCTTCTTCCAGACCCAGACTCGTCTTCCTAAACTTTTGCTTTTACATGATACAAACAGAAAAAAAATTTAAAAATTTAAAAATATTAAAACTTTTCTCCTTAGCCACTTTACCAAAGAAACTAAATGGAAGGCAAACAAGTACGTGAAAAAAATGCTCAACGTTCTTAGTCTTTACAGAAATGAAAATTAATGCCACAACGAGACCCCACTAGACACCTGTTCATGGTTAAATTGACAAAAACACACACACACACAAAAAAAAAAAAAAAAGAAAAGAAAAGAAAGAAAAACATAAGTAAACCCAAACTGACAATTCCAACGGCTACAAGGATGTGGAGTTACTGGATCCTACACACATTGCTGGCGGGATTACAAATGGCAAAGCCATTTTGCAAAACGATTGGGCAGTTTGTTATACAGTTAAATATAGACTTGCCATACAACCCAGTGGTCCCATTCCTAAGTATTCACCAAAGATAAATGAAAACTCATGTTCATAGAAACACTTACACACATATGTTCCTAGTGGCTTTATTTACATTTGCCAGAAAACAAGAAACCACCCAAATATCTTCTGGCCGGTGAATGGGTAAACAAAGTGTGGTATATCCATATAATAAAATCCCACTCGAATAAAAAGGAGCTGCTGCTACATACAGCATGGATGATCTCAGACACATGAGCCAAGTGAAAGGAGCTACACTCAAAAGACCACTTATGACATTCAGGGAAAGCCACAGCTATCAGGACAGAAAAACAGATCAGTAGTTGCCAGGGGCTCGGAGTCAAGGAGGGGTTCATTACCAACGGACGTGAGGGAAAGTTTCGGAAACTATTCTCCATCTTGACGGTGGGAGTAGTTATACTGGCTGTTGCTATGTGTCAGAACCCATGGAATATATACCAGGAAGGGTGAATTTTACTTTATGTAAAGTATAGTTCAAGAAACTGGACTACAAAAGAAGTTCTTTCCATTACCAATAGAATAATGGTTATTCCAGTGAGCTGAGCATTAAAATCCATCCTCCCAGACCCATCCTTAGTTACTGTCCCCCACCACAACGTCCTCTCTTCAGCCAGTGTCCTCCCTGCCCTCACACATGTTTTATGTATTTCTACTCCCCCACATTGGATCAACTAGTCCAGACAAATAAAATGACTTCACCAGACCAAACCACCCAAGCTCAGGCCATGTGCTATTATTATCTCAGTGGTCCCTTCCTTCTCACACCAGCGCCCAGTGACATCTCCAGAAAATTCCTCTGGCATTTGTTCTTTGGGTCACTCATTTGTTGTTGTTGTTGTTGTTGGTTTTTAAATCTTGATGCCATTTGTTTCCCCCTTTAATTCATTTATTATTTTATTGATTGATCAGATATTTATTAAAGAGGCATTTAATACAGGCATGATCCTTACTGGTTGATCACTATGATCACTATGTAAACCGATTCCTCTGCTTCCTTCTGTGTAAGAAAATCCTGATTTTTGTTTAAGGCAAGATAACCACTCCTCTTAAATCATCTAAGACAGCGAGGATCCCAGACCTCTTGCCAGAGATAGATTAAGGGTGGGCATGTGACCTAATTCTAGTCAATAAGAAATAAGACAAAGTCTGCTGGAATCTATTGGAAAAGGGGATACCTAGAAACACCACAGCTATTTTGCAACAACAGGTGAGTCAGCTGCGAGAAAGCTAATATGCCAAAGACCGTAGAGCACCACATGGAAGAAAACTGGGTCTTTGGTGATCTTCTTGAGCCCTGAATGAGCCAATAAAGATGCTGTCTACCCCTCTCATTCTTATCACACGTAATTTTCCATGTGGCTGAAAATATATTACGCATTCTTTCCAAGAGTCATGAAATAACATAAACTTCATTTGTCTTTATCAAAGAAACTATTGCTACCTCGATAACAGATTTATCATGAAAATAATCATTCGTTCATCCATTCAACAATACTTTTTGAGTACCTACTTGTGCTTGTGCCAAGCACTGTTTTAGATACTGACGATGCCACGGGAAACAAAACAAAGTCATATTTGAAAATGACTGCTTTGTAAGGTTCTTCCTGTCTGTAGATCTTCAGGTCATGCCATTCGTAAGGTTTTGAAATGACAGGTAAGAACCGGTTTCTGGTCGGAGAGCCTGGGTGGCTCAGTCCGTTAAACCTCTGACTTGGGCTCAGGTCATGATCTCATGGTTTGTGGGTTTGAGCCCTGCATCGGGCTCTGTAGTGACAGCTCGGAGCCGGAGCCTGCTTTGGATTCTGTGTCTCCCTCTCTCTCTGCCTCTCCCCAACTTGCACTCTGTCTCTCAAAAACAAATAAACATTAAAAAAACAAAAGAACTCAGAAATTAATTTCAATGACAGGATCCTTTCGATTCAAAAATGAGGAAACTGAGGCACAAAGAGTTTAAGTGGCTTGTCCAAGGCTGCCCAGCTAGTAGCTGCAGAAGCCAGATCGGAATTTGGTACCCAGAGCCAAATACTTCAGTACCCTTTCCACTAAGACAGGTGCCTCTTCTTGGGATTATTTCTCGGTACGTACTGAAAATCCTTCTGCAGGATCATTTACGTAATTTGCTTCTCTGGTTAACTTCTCTCTCCTCGTTCTGGTTTGGGGATATTTCCCCGCTGCTCACTGCCAGCACAGGCAGGGATGTCAGGGACATCTGTAGAGTCCTCTCACTGGAATGCTTCAAATACGTACGGCACAGCAGGAACGCTAGAAATGGTGTGGTTTTAAAACTCAGGCAAGAATCAGCACTAGATAAAACCCCTCTCTTAGTCCTTCAGAGAAACCCTCCTACCCTGTTCAAGGACACTTAGCAATTTCTGTCTTAGTGGATGAAGTAGCCACTTTGAGATGTGGCAGAAAACAGCCACTCTGAAGAGAGTCCCATTTGTGAAGTCTTCCGGGTGATCATTCAGGGCTTTGGCCCTCTGTGGGTTTTCTACCTCTTTGCCAAAAAGTTTGCTCAAAGGGAAGTTTACAGACTATGGTCACCAGAGCTTGGGATCGTGATGGTTTTCACAGCTGGTATCAACTATGGAAAACAACAGTTACAAGCTTTCTTGGGATTAAAGCAAGGACCACAATTAATAATAATATTAATCTCTGTGGGATATTTGCATGGGACAGGCATTGTCCTAAGTGCTCCATAGGCATTACTTTATTTAATTCTCCTAAACTCCATGAAGCAGGTATAAACCCACAGTCCCTTCCGTGAAACCCTTGTGGCAGATACCTTAGAATGCAGAATTATCTCTATTTTTAAAAGTTAATATAGAAAAATATATACTATACATCCCATAACACCCCCAGTATGATCTAGAGCAGGGTTCCATAATCAAACACATCAACAGTTCTGTAACAAAACCTATTACTTTTCATAGTAAGTGGGATCGATAAGAACTCTAAATATCCCGATCCTCGTTAAGCTCAGTTTTGCTGCTACGTGAATTATGAAAACACTTTTGCTTTTCAGACAGGTCTGGGATTTTGGAATTGTAGATGAAGAAACTTAGGCCTATACAACTATTTGGCCATTTCACAGTAGGGGAAAGTGAGATTGCCCTGAGTACCATAACTGGGCAACAGTGCGATCAGGATTCAAAACATGACAGCCTCCACTCAGAACATTCTCCCCTCTCTGCTTTATCACTCGGGTCTCTCCTGTCTCTTTAGTCTCGTTTCATTCAGATATAGCACACGGAGCTAAACATACAGCTTAACAAAGTTTTGCGTCTGTAACTAGCATCTTGAACGAAGCGATTAAGGTGTTTAGCTGAGGTCTGCCTCGCACCCCTTTCTAGGCACCACCCTCTCCCCCATGACTCTGACTTGTATCACCATCAATTAGTTTTGCACATTCTAGAACTTTATTAAAGGCAGCCAAACTGAATATGCCCTTTCACACCCAGCTTCCTTTGCTGGATCCATGTTTCTGTGTGTAGCACTAGTCCATTCTTTTCATTGCCGTGTGCTATTTCGCTGTATAAATAATCTCATGATGTTTTCATCCATTTCCTCTAGATGGACATTTGAGTTGATTCCAGTTTGGAGCCAGAGTCTTAACTATCAGACCTTACTGCCACCAACTGTCAACATCCAGACCATCTAATAGTTCTAGAGAACTTTTTCTCATAAAGAGCCCAAATAGCGAGTACTTTCAGTTTTGCAAGCCATGTAATCTTTATTACAGCTACTCAACTCTGACATAGTAGCACAAAAGCAGCCACAGACAATAGATAACCAAATGGGTGTGGTTGTATTCCAAAACAGCTTTTTTTGGAAACACAGGTGATGGGTCAGACGGTCCCGCCCTGCTCTGCTTCCTGGTTAAGGAAGGGTACTAACTAAGCAGGACCATCTGCCAGGCAGAGTTTGTCCTTATACACCTTATATTGTCCTTGTTCTACCTCCACATCAACCCACTCAGACTAACACCACCTTTGTGCTGCTTTCACAGATGCCCAAACTGAGTTCCAAGAGGCCACATCACCCACCCCAGTCTGTAGCTAGTGATTTGAATCTGGTGCTCCCCACCTGCCTCACATTCTGGGCTCCTCAGTGGAAGCTCACAGCAAGTGTACTCCCTGAATTATATGCAGACCTCTGTGTGTCCAGGACACCTGCATTTTTCCTGGGAGAAGACCGGAAGCTTGCATTAGCATCTCAAAGACTTTGTGATCCGAAGGGCAGGAAGAAACAAGACCTAGAGAGAGTTTTATTCACGCTAGGAATGGAGAAAATCCAATGGTTTGTTGCCTTCTGTCTAGTGGAGGTGTTTTCTCAGTGGCCAGAAGCGATGTTACATTCAGATTGTGCGTCCTAATCCTATATTCCAGAAAGGGACCTACCTTCCTTCCTTCCTTCCTTCCTTCCTTCCTTCCTTCCTTCCTTCCTTCCTTCCTTCCTTCCTTTCTTTCTTTCTCTCTCTTTCTTTCTTTCTTTTATGAAACAATAAGTGAGTTTTCATTTGAGAGACATCTCCCCTTTTATGTGAGCACCTCTTGCAAAGGAGACGTGGCTGAGCCATATTTACATGCAGATAAGGGAGAAGCGGGGAAACCCACCAGCCACCACCACCACCACGGCTTCTGAAGGACAGCGGTCCCATATAAATAAGAATGCTGGGGCCTCTGTCTGTATTGATATATTTAAATAAGCACTCGTAGCCCTCATCTGTCTGCGCTGGTTCTATTCAGCTCAGCCAGGTCCCGGACTGTGAAGGCTAGAAAGAGAAGCCACGCTGTAATTGTTAGTTGTATTTCATGGTCACAGTTCCTTCGAGAAAGGCCCTAATTAGTCGAAGCAGTGTTTAATGTAAATCAAGTTTCACTTGCAAAATTTCAAGGGCCCCATTCTGACAGAATGTAGATTTTTTTATGCTCCTCATAAAACATGGGTGCTGGTAAAACACGGTAATGACAGGCTGGGGAAGAGCGGAAATCAATACATGGAAAGAAGCTGAAATTAGGTAGGCCTGACCTCCTGGAGCAGCCTCGGAAAATAACCCCTTAAAAAAAAAAGGACTAAGGTAGATGCCTGAGTTTTGTTTTTCTTGCTTCCCATTCACAGGTGCACACTTTCTCTTTCTAGCTTAATTCAAACTTCTCAAAATGTTGGTCCTGACTTATGGCAGCGTTCACGTAAGGTAACAGGAGGAAAATATTGTAGTACTTCCCCTGGTGGGAAGTGTGGCTCCAGAGAACCCTTGAAACACTGCTGAGATTCCCAAAGCCCTGATTTATTTCACCATGTAATTCAATTATTGAAAATAGCATTTTTATATCTTCCAATTCTCTTATATACCAAATCACAAAAGCCAGATCCTTTCTATTAGCGTTGGATAACGTGTGGTTTAGCAGGGTTATAAAAAAAATAAAGGTACTTACAGATTTAGTATAAACTGTGATTAATTTTTATTAAGAGGATACATTTATACATCATAAACTGACAATTTATTTGAAGATCTTTTTTTTTCCCTGTGAGTTGGATACTTCTCCTCCGTGCAGAATGCAGAATTGTATATGAGATATTTGAGTGTCTAAAACGATGTATGATAAATGAAGCAGCATGCTACTTATACGCTTATCATGTTCCCTGACTAGCAACAGGTTCAGCAAAGGGCACAGCCAGTAAATGAAATTTTCCACCAGGACAATATATCATCACAAGAAATAGATGCGCTGGAAACTTACAAGCTTGCTCAAGATGCGGACAAGGTGTGAAATGGTAAAAAATGAAAAGCAGAAGCATCATCCAGTAAATTTCAAATTCAACTGCATATTGGTTGGGGCTGATGCTTTAATTGTTCAAACCATGGGAATGAGGGGGAAAAATGCAAACACTATCTGAAGGCAGAAATAAGTTTCCACTATAATTGAATTTATAAATTGTTTTTATCCTAGACACAACATCAGCAGAGAAAAGTAAGAGTTATGGAAATGTATTTAACTGCCACAATATTAATTTGAGAGAGAGACAGAGAGAGAGAGAGACTTTATATTTGAGCAGTGTTCACCATGTTTAACCTTGAGCAGATCCCTTGGTATTTCTGCACCACAATTTCTTCACTTGCTAAATAGAAGGTAGGGACAAATAATTTCTAAAGTCTCTTCCACGTAAAGAAAAGTCTGTGGGTTTCTGATGCTTATCTCTGAGCACTCAAAAGGAAATGGTCAGTGCGGTTTGTTTTTCACTACATGTTATATTAATAGTTTCGAGGTAGGATATTGTAATTGCGTTTGGCAGCTTAACATACAGATAAGAGATCTACTGAGGGAAGTTCCAGAAAATGCAGATACTCCTGTCCAGTATTTCATTTCAATAATGATCGTATCTCGGGAGTTAATCCGCTCCTCTGGCTCCCAAGTCATCAAATGATGCTCTTACTGGGAAAGAAAACTTGCAGGTGATCCAAGAGGTACAGGCTCATCTTTCCCTACATAAGGGTGGTGTGAACCAGGGGACACCAAGGCCCTCTGTTGATAGGCACCATGCATATAATTTCCCTTTGCTAGCTACTTCTGGTGACAGTGCAAAGTGACAGTCTGCAAGGGTGAATTACCTGCCGCATAGTGTCAATAGGTATAAATTACAATAGACCCAGGTGACAGCTATTCTAAGAAAGGGCTCTCTGTATGTTAAAAAGCTCAGTGGAGACAATGCAAGGGGAATAAAGGGATAAAACGTAATCTGATCTAGACTGAGGTCTTGTCACAGGCTGAAACCTTGACTCCTGGAGGAGAAACCCAGGGAACTGGAAGAAGAAAAGGCAGTGTGGTGTAGTGGGTAAGGCAGAGAGACCTTGTGTTTTGCTTTTTGCTTTTTAAGTAATCTCTATGCCCAACATGAAGCTCGAACTCACGACCCCGAGATCAAGAGTCGTGCATTCTACCGACTGAGCCAGCCGGGCACCCAGAGACCCTGGTTTTTAATCTCAGCACCACCACTTACTGTGTGACCTTGAACAACTGAAACGGAGACGACAGTAACCACTTTGCAAATCATGATGTGTATAAATGAGATAATAAATGGAAAGTCCTGAGCACAGTACTTGATAGTTGGGAGCTATTTTTATTATGATCTGCCCGGATACATCTATTACACTGCTTTTGTTGCTACCTTTTTCTGTTATAAGAATGAGTGGCTATAGATCTGGGTCGGATAAAGGTAGGCTGCTAAGAGAGGTGAGTATGTGAGCGGTAGGTATTTATACAGCGAGGAAAGGAAAAGGTGGCATAATGTTAATTAGGAAGGGAAGGGTAGCAATCATAGAATGTAAGAGGTGAAACCAGAATCACCACCTTCGTGGCGTAGAGTGGAACATCAAAGGACAGCAGAGTAGGGATCTACAAGGCATCAGAAATGCATGCACTGAAAAAGGAAGATAGACGTTTTGTTGGATTAGCATGAAAGAATAGATTTCTGAACACAGTGAGAAAGCCAAGCCCAGGGAGTAATGCACAAGACAGCTTATATTCACTTAGCAGTCTGGCAAAAAAAAATATTTTGTTGGCTGATGACTTATCTGGATAGTTTTACCTCTGGAAAAATGTTATGTGTAACAGAAATAGATGGGAACGATGGCATTAATGATGCATGGAAAATGCAATGTGTTGGCAAGAAAATTGACATTAGTAGAGAACAAATTTCTTGATAAGCTTCGATTAAGCAGTAGTTTTGCTCTTATGAAAAAGGGGTGAGTGGTATTATTGCAGCCAAAGATGCCTTAGCAGCGAGAGAGAGGTCGTGTATGAGGCAGCCAAGAGGCAAGCAAGAACACAAAGCAAAGAGAGTTTCCAAAGCATCACACTGGGGTCTCCTTCCTTTACCGTTGGCTTCCTTAACACACAGCAACACTACTACACTCTGTGTTCACCTGAAGGTATCGCTGAATCCAATAACTGACAGAAATGAACCTTCTGCGCATCAAAACTCATGGAGGCAAAGCTTAAGAGTACCCAGGTGATGGCAGCGCACAACACCAGGGGGCGCCATTTACACTGTGTTTTCTGGGATGAGGGGCCTTAGAACGCGGTGAGCACAGCGCTTTTGCTGATGTTTGGAGGCCCACAAAATATTCCCGTTCAGATTCTTTTCTCCCTCAATAATCTAATTTTAATCACGAAGAATCCTTCGAGTGCCATCCTATTCAATCTTTGAGTGAGCCGATTTTGTCATTGAAAGGGAAACATGCATTTATCTAACAGAAATTACAATATCCTTGGATTATTTTCCACAGCGTGGGACGCTTATGGTGCTATATGCCTAGCCTACCCTAAAGATGTAGTTTCCATAAAATTTATACTAAAATAAGTGGGACAGGAGGCCCACATATATATGGGTAGCGGAACATTAAAGATTCAACACTGCCTTTCTCTGTGCTGAATACCATTTAATGAAAAGTCTCAGAGGAAATATCCACATGTCCTGATTTCACAACTGGGAGCCTGGAAAACACAAGTGGGGACAACTGAGCAGATGGATTGATATAATTAAAGTTATCGGGTTTTATGTTTTTTTAAAGACCCAGTATGCAGGAGAAAATGAGTCATCAGGAGGTTCAGCAATGTAACCATACTGTGTGCCGTGAGACTCACGCGTCCCCTTTGTTCTGGGAGATGGCTAACGTTCGTTCGCAGAGCCCTGGCCACTGGCATTGGTAGTGTGGCCACACAGAGGGAACGCAGGAAGGAACAAAGAGCCCCAGGTCCTTATCCCGCAACCCAGTTCATCACCCAACCTCCTGGACGTGCTTTTGTCTCTGTGTAATCAAGGGAGGGGCAAGGATCATCCTTGGAACAGGCCCCTCCTGCCACCCCAGAGAATGAGAACAAATAGTAGTGTGAGAAGTTTTACAGTAACAGATTTCTAAAAAAAAAGTATTAAAATGCTGGGGCGCCTGGGTGGCTCAGTTGATTGGGCGTCTGACTTCAGCTCAGGTCATGATCTCGCAGTCCATGAGTTCGAGCCCTGCATCAGGCTCTGTGCTGACAGCTCGGAGCTAGAGCCTGCTTCAGGTTCTGTGTTTCCCTCTCTCTCTGCCCCCCCCCCCCCCCCCCCCCCCGCTGGTGTGAGAGTGTGCGTGCTCTCTCTCAAAAATAAGTAAACATCAGAAACTTTTTTTAAATATTAAACTGCTGACAATATTGGCAACTTAATTAGAAGGGGGTAATGATAATTTTGAGACAGACCAAATGCTAATTGAGATTGGATACAACTTAATGTAAATATATTTTGGGTAAGACAGATAAGACCACCATTTCTTTTGTTCTCATTTTATCTCTATATTCTATGAAATTATTTTGTAAATTACCTGTGGGTATGTCTACCTTTCCCACTCAACTATGAGCTCTGCCTTACTTGTGTTAGAATTTTGGAATGGAGAGAATTGGGCAAGGTGCTGGATACCTGGTACCTCCTGAGCACAGTATGGGGTAGTTAATAAAATGTCTGATCCATAAATGAATGAATGAATGAATAGCACATAATTTGTAAGAAAACATCTTCAACATACAGTAAGGTACAACGTGATGTACAGTCAGCTCAAACACTGTTAGACGATAAGCTTGAAAGCATAAAAACCAAAAAATAGTCCCCAAAAGAACAAAAATATTACACGCAGAGCCAAGAAATTTTGTAGATGTTCTTGAGAAAGCACAAAACTTCATTTCATGGGCAAATCCTTAGATTAATGCCATGGAAATTGATGCCACACCAGAAGATTCCTCCCTTTTAGTACACCTTATTTCAGGCAGATGGCATGAACTATACCTACTTCTCATTTTAGCATGTCATGGCCACATAAAATGATTATGTGCAAACGTATTGCCACTGCAATAGTATTTGCTTGATATGTTGAGTTCAGTGAAATCATTGGTAGCAAGTGAAAGGAAACGTACCAACACATTCAGTGTGGGTTTATTGTGTTTAGATCTTACAATTGTAATAATGGAGTACTATTCAGATTCATTCAATAGGTATTTGAATACCTACTATATGCTAGAGGAAGCTGTACATATTCTTATGAAACTGCATCTTTTCTATTAAGGAGTTCTCAGTGTGGTGATCTTGGTCACAGTCTCAGAGGCACTCTCCTTGGTTTCTAAGCTTGGAAATGCAGTGTTTGTCTTCCTAGTTGATGGCTCCTACCATTCATCAAGAGTCAGCATTTTAATCTGATTTGTATTGGGAAACTGGTAAGTGGCACTTGGTCTTTCTAGTCTAGAAACATTTTCTTTCTTTTTTTAATGTTTATTCATTTTTGAGAGAGAGAGGGAGAGAGAGAGTGATGGAGCGTGAGCGAGAGAGGGGCAGAGAGAGAGGGAGACACAGAATCTGAAGCAGGCTCCAGGCTCTGAGCTGTCAGCACAGAGCCGACACGGGGCTTGAACTCACAAACCACGAGATCATGACCTGAGCTGAAGTCTGATGCTTAACCGACTGAGCCACCCAGGTGCCCCTAGAAACCTTTCCTCTCTTCTCTCCATATTTTTTTTTTCTGAAATCTTTGTAACCTATTTTCCTGTATTTTGGGCTTGGAAAGTGGAAAAACTTGTAGGCATTTAATTAATATCTGAGGAACATGTTAAAAATAGTGTTTATTCACATGGTAATCACAAAATCATACATTTTATCTGCTTTGAAAGTTGTTGAGTATTTATACACTCCAGGGCTTTATTTGTACCAATTTATGAGAAATCTTCATAATGAGAAGAATTTAATGATAGCCCTATATTTTGACTTTTATAGAAGAAGCACTGAGGAAATTATACACATCTTTTTATACTATTGCTAGAAAATAATTTGTAGTTGTCTTTTTAAATTTTTTTTAATGTTTATTTATTTTTGAGAGAGAGAGAGAAAGAGAGACACAGAGAGAGGGAGACACAGAGTGTGAAGCAGGCTCCAGGCTCCGAGCTGTCAGCACAGAGACCGATGTGGGGCTCGAACTCATGAAACTGTGAGATCATGACCTGAGCCGAAGTCAGATGCTGAACCGACTGAGCCACCCAGCACCCCCATACTTGTCTTGAAAGGGTTAATAATCATTTATTTGTGGCATAATGTAGTAGACATGAACCAGGGTTTTGGGAAGCAAAAAACACGGGTTCAAATTCCAGCTTACTTAATAGCTATTGGTATTAATCAGGGCGCACCAACTGCTCCAGGAAATAATCCCAATTTCTTGATGGCTACACGCGATAAAAGTTTTTTCTATGTCCCATTAAGGTCACATGAGGGGCAGTGGGAGCTCTGCTCCACAAAGTCATTCAGGATCCAGGCCATTCCCTGGGGCCCCTGGAGTCCTCCGTTGGACTCTGTATCTGGCTAGCAGCCGAGGGAAGAGAGAACACGCAAGAGATTGTGTAGGGGAAATTTTTAGAAGCCTGTCCTGGAAGCATATCTCACTTCACCCATCCCTAGGCCAGGATCAGTCACAGAGCCCCACTTCAGGGCCACAGAGGATGGAAAATACGGTCTGGGAGGAAAAGGAAACAGGGTTCAGTGGACACAGACTAAATACCTCTGCCGCACTGCTCCACCTTTCACATGTCAAAATGTCATCACATATAAAAAGGTATAATTTTACGTATTTCACAGAGTTGTGAGGGTTAAAGAAGATGTTTGTAAAGCATAAAGTAAATGCCTGGCATATGACATGCTACATATTATGGCTGTTTTCCAGGAATTTGACTCCATAGCAGATTGAAATTTCTTATGAGGCTAATCCTATTAAACTATGAAAGACTGAAATAATTTTTCAATCAAACTAACAATATTAAGACTCTTTTCTTATCTCAATTCCTAGCCAGAACACACTTTCACTTTGAGATTATAAATTCAATCAGGTTTCTTTTACCCTTTGTCATTTTTTTCCCCTCTAACATTTTTTTTTAATGTTTATTTATTTTTGACAGAGACAGAGACAGAGACAGAGACAGAGAGAGAGAGAGAGACAGAGCATGAGTAGGGGAGGGGCAGAGAGAGAGGGAGACCCAGAATTCGAAGCAGGCCCCAGGTTCCGAGCTGTCAGCACAGAGCCCGATGTGGGGCCCGAACTCACGGACTGTGAGATCATGACCTGAGCCGAAGTCGGATGCTCAACCGACTGAGCCACTCAGGCGCCCCTCCCTCTAACATTAATTCTCTAATTCAGGGTTTCTCAATCTTAGCACAGTTGGTAGTTTGGGCCTGATAATTCTTCCCTGTGGGGTCTTTCCTGGGCCTTATAGGATTTTTTTTTTAAGTTTTTTTAATGTTTATTTGTTTGTTTGTTTGTTGTTTGAGAGAGAGAGAGAGAGAGAACACTCGTGAGTGGGGGAGAGGCAGAGAGAGGCAGACAGAGATCCCAAAGCAGGCTCCACGCTGACAGCACAGAGCCCAATGAGGGACTGAATTCATGAACGATGAAATCATGATCTGAGCCAAAGTCTGACGCTTAACCTACTGAACCACCCAGGTGCCCCTAGGATGTTTATTAGTAGCATCCCTGGTCTCTACCTTCTGGACGCTGGTGGCATCCCCACCCTTAGTGGTAACAATTAAAACTGGTTCCAGACATTTCCAAATGTCTCCTGCTGGGGTTGGGGGATTACTCTCAGTAGAGAACCACTACTCTAATCTTTGTTTAAGCATTTTGCTGCACTACAAGCACACTGGCCTCTTTTGGGGGAGGCTAGAATGGTAATTTTCAACGTTTTTTATTTATTTTTTTGGGACAGAGCGAGACAGAGCATGAACGGGGGAGGGGCAGAGAGAGAGGGAGACACAGAATCGGAAACAGGCTCCAGGCTCTGGGCCATCAGCCCAGAGCCCGACGCGGGGCTCGAACCCACAGACGGTGAGATCATGACCTGGCTGAAGTCGGACACTTAACCGACTGCGCCACCCAGGCGCCCCAGGAATGGTAATTTTCAAATGTCAGCAATAATATTCATCACACACACACCTAAAGAGTCACATTAAGAACACTGACCAGTACTGAAATTCTTCCTTTGCTTATTTAAGAATGGCAAAAGCTATTGGAATCAGTTCTTTTTTATATAATTTTTATTTAGTTATTTATTTTTTTTTCATGTTTATTTTTGAGAGAGAGACACACACACAGAGCGTGAGCAGATGAGGGGCAGAAAGGGGGAGACACAGAATCCAAAGCAGGCTCCAGGCTCTGAGCTGTCAGCACAGAGCCCGATGCAGGGCTCGAACCCACAAACCATGAGATCATGACCTGAGCTGAAGTCGGACGCTTAACTGACTGAGCCACCCAGGCAACCCCATTTATTTATTTTTTAATTTATATCCACGTTAGTTAGCGTATAGTGCAACAATGATTTCAGGAGTAGATTCCAGTGATTCATCACTTACATATAACACCCAGTGCTCATCCCAACAAGTGTCTTCCTTAATGCCCTTTACCCACTTAGCTCATCCCCCCTCCCACAATATTTGAATCAGTTCTGAATCTTCGGTTGGACCCCTAATAATTTTCCCCCTTTCTGGATTGACTTGCAAATTCTCCCGTTGCCACCGCAAGAAGAAATGTTACATGAAGAGGCATGAGGTTGCTCCAGTTAATCCATTCAATTCATTGTTTTAATGAGCACCTACTGCTAGCTCAGCATACCGGAATTACATAATCCAACTCTGCCATCTTGAACTTTTTACAGAGTTTATGGGGGCCATTTTAACTCCTCCAAACCAATGGCAGGTAAAGACTCCCAAGTCACTGTAGCATTACAGTGGAAGGATCATGGGAGGTGCAGCCAGAGACCTCAAGTTCAAACATAGACCATGCTGCTTCCCAGTTGTGTTGTTGTGGGGAAATTCCTGAATCACATCTGTGCCTCGTTTAACTCCTGCGCACAGTGAGGAGAATAATGCCTATTCCCAGAGTGTATGTGGGAGGGAAGTGAGATGCGTTTTGAGAACACTCAGCATTTGGCACAGGCTCTGTAAACGTGAACCGGATCTGAATCAGAACACCGTCACTCACATCCTCAAAAGGTTTGCGTTGGCCCCCCCCCCCCCTCCTCCTCGAACCATGTCTAGGATCACCTGGGTTGTTTAGGGCAAAGATGGCAAGGTAAATAGGGACACTGCTCTTGTAAAACACCCACCTGTTTCCCTAACACATACACCTGGAAAGTGTGGATATGGATGACATCTTTTGCGTAGATAATATCTGCATCACTGTGGAGACAAAACTTTGATCAGCAGTGGGTCTTTATACGTTTTATGTCTATCAGCTTACACAGTGAATAAATCGATAAATCAATGATTATATCAGGTCCTCAATCACTAATATTCTCCTGAAGTCATTCAGGCCACAGGATGAGGATATAAGGTGATGTTTTTTCCTCCTTTCTAAAATGATTCCCAAACTCCAGTTGGCCGATGCCTGGCTTGTGATTTTGTTTTGTCATAAATATTTCTGGAAGCATTATGGGGAAATTATACCTCGAATGTGCAAGTTCATTGGAATCTTTAAGAGGAGGCTTGGACCAGAAGAGGAAGGAGAGGCACCTACCCGCCTGGATAAGTGGCCACTGGTGAGGAGGGGCACAAAATGAGCGACGCTTGAAGAGAGCAAAGGAAGATTGAGGGCTCAGAAACAAACCTGGCCTTGTTCACAGTTTTGCCAAGGCCTGGCCCTTCAGACGAGAGTTTGTCTTTACCTCTTACAGATGGTATACTGAGGTAGCGCGGGGGAGGGCCTCAAACCAAAGCTGTCCTGATATTCTGTCTCTCAAGTTCGTTATACACTCACAGGCCGATGTCAAGAGGGCTACTGTCTTCCCACCAGAGCAACCCATCCACCAGAAGCAGAGTATATTTAAAGCTCTCTTTACCCAACAGAAACTTAGGGCCGAAATGGATCTCCTCACCCTATTCCACGGCCGGCACTTGTGGCCTGTGATAAGAGAGCTATCTGATTACCAGGGATGTTCTTGTGGTTAGGAAAACGGGAGGGCCAAGAGACTTCCCCGCACCTGAGCCTGGTCCCCAGGGTCTGTTTACCTCGTTGACACTTTTTGCAGAGCCGGAAGACACTCCCAGGACAGCGATTGCAAACTCACGCATGCGCCTGGTTGCAAGGGTCTCGGGTTTAACAGCTATTAATTAGGGTAATGATTCCCAGGGCTGCAATTACAAACCGAGAGATCCACTTAGCATCTCTTCTTGAATCTCTTGTTTCTGTAATGGTGATGTCCCTAAAAGATTCATTTGCAACCACTTACTGATTACATTTACTCCAGTATATTGTTTCAGATGGACAGGACGGAAAGCCAATACGGAATATTGACCTCAGCGGCATCCTGTGATTACTCGGGCTGCCCCAGCTATCATTAACCACCCCATCTTATTTTCTGAGTTGCCACAAACACTGCTAGTGACAGATCTGTGACCTTTCCCCTAGAAATGCTACGAACCGAATGCCCTGTAGAAATGACAAGAGGGATGGATGTCAAATGGTTGTTTAAATGCTACGTCAGCACCCACAGCTTGGGTCTTGGGTACTGACGTTAGAGGACATTTTGGTGGGGGGCTGTTTGCTTTCCACTTGAAGGAAACAACTAAAAATCAAGCAAAAAAGATGGAAGCTATAGGCCATCCTCTACCTCCAAAAACAGATATTTCGAGCTACCTGTCAGGAATAAATTTTCAATTTTTTACAATTTTATTTTACATCAGAACAGATGTCTCAATTTAAGTTATCAAAAAAAAAATCCAGATTCAACGTATAATTTGAGCATATGATTGAAAATGCAATTAAATAAACAAGGCAGAATTCTCTTATGCTCTGATTATATGTGTATTTAGGTCAAATGTACAAATCCAAATATTGTGGGTCAAAAAATGATTCCTGAAACATAAGAACTGTGTAGAGAGAAAGAAGGCAGAGCTGTGTCTCTGGATAAAGCAAGAGTGCAGGGGCGCCTGGGTGGCTCAGTCGATTAAGTGTCCAAGTTCGACTCAGGTCATGATCTCACAGTTCACGAGTTTGAGGCCTTCGTGGGGCTCTGTGCTGACAACTCAGAGCCTGGAGCCTGCTTCGGATGGATTCTGTGTCTCCCTCTCTCTCTCCGCCGCTCCCCTGCTCACACTCTGTCTCTGTCTCTGTCTCTGTCTCAAAGATAAATAAACTTAAAAAAAATTTTTTTTTAAATGTAGGAAAGGAGGGAATCCAGCTCCACACCTTCTCTGGTCCCATGCCTACGATAGAGTGACTTCCCAAAGAATCTCCCTATGGCCTCTTCTTACAGAACAGTAGGCTCAATCCAGGCAGGGCATTAAATTCAACCAGGGAGTTTTATTTTATTTTATTTTTTTAAGGTACCCATGTCAGGACTTACCCTGGACCCATTAAATCAGAACTCTGTGATGGACCTACAAATGAACATTTTCTGCAAGGCTCCTAGTGATTGTGATGGGCAGAACTGCTTGAAAGTCACCGCTATAGTTACAAGGATAGAAAGTTACCACTCTGGTTGAAATAAAGATGGCCCAATTTAATCTGTTGAGATAACTAGCTATTTTCTTATTAGAGAACATAGAAAAAAATGAGGAACTGCACAAATGCAAAATACTTGATGAAAATAATTTAAAATAAAGGAGGACAACTCAAACTGCCAACCCTAAATGTAAGATTTCCCACATTTAATGGATTTATCTAAATATAGTACAAGTAAGTATCAACTTGGCCACAGACTTTAATCTTTAGAATTTGGAGAAGTTCTTCCTACATTCAGCTGTGCTTCCTGGAGGAGGAGATGAAAGGAAAGAAAATAATAAATATGAAATGGATTTTGAAATTCTAAGGCGAATGATTTCGTGGCTTATGCTTCAGCACGGGGTCAAAGTATTTAAACAATATCAAATGTTTAAGTTACAGTAATTCAGAAATTATATACTTTGAAAAAGTTATGGCTATCTGTAAAGAGAAAGAATGGCATGTGGACTGAAACCCACGAGGTATTCTCCCTTTTAAAATTTATATCAGCTGGGGCGCCTGGGTGGCTCAGCCGGTTAAGCGTCCGACTTTGGCTCAGGTCATTATCTCATGGTTTGTGGGTTTGAGCCCCGCATCCGGCTCTGTGCTGACAGCTCAGGGCCTGGCACCTGCTTCGGATTCTGTGTCTCCCTCTCTCTCTGCTCCTCCCCTGCCCATGCTCTGTGTCTCAAAAATAAATAAATGTTAAAAAAAATTTAAAAAGAATTTCTATCAACCAATTAATACTGAAATCTGGTGGACATCTCTTCTCAAACAGAGACAGAAGAAGCTTCTTCACTTGTTTCTTTTTTTATTAGAACATACTTCTCTGACCACAGAAACAACAGTGATTGCTTTTATAAAATTGGAAGAGAAAAGGAGGAAATGGGCAATTTCTGAATGATTCCTTTCTAGGAAGGAATGAATTTACCATTCTGCTAACATGCTCCAGCTTTTGGTGAGCTGTTCGTGTTATTTTTGAACCCACCCCCCACCCCCAAACACACACCAGAAAAAGAAAGAAACAGTTTAAGGTAAAAGCTTTACATTCAGTACACTTGCTTCTTTTGTGTACATTTTGGAGGTTCTGTCCTGGACATTACGTAAACAATGCAGAACTAAGAGGAAGAGTTGCAGTGTTGCTTTTAAATGTGCGGTTAGATTGTATTTGCAAGCATTTGATGTTCTTCTTTAATAACCTCAAGTAAAAGGCTGAATGAATTCAACAACAGTAGCTGAAAAAAGTGCAATGAGTCATATTATAAGAAAATGGAGAAAAGGATACAGGACTCTCCACTGAACACAATCCTATATTGTAGGCAATCTGTGATAACACCCTTTTCATTTCAGTTCAGTCCCATAAAATTACCACTAACATTACAACTCATGCAGAACACAGATAAATGTAAAAATGTCACAGAATTCTTCCAGATGGGACTTTTAGTTCCACTAGATCACCATCTACTTTTTTACTTGTCTAATATTTCATTACAACCTTCCATAAGTTAATTTTCTTTCCACTGACCATGTAAATCACAAATCAATTTTCATTTAAAATGCCTGACTACAGATTGCTCCTGAAAGCTCAGAGCATATGCTTCAGTGAACTTCTCCAACATCCTTAATGTACATTAGAAAAATGTTGTGTTTTTAAAAGTCTTTTTTTTAAAGAATTAATTTTACATTAAAATCTGGCATGAGACCTGGGGCATCATCCTATTTTTCCCCCTAAAATGCAGATGCATTTGTAAGATGTGGGATCACATGTGGTCAAATATTTGTCAGGACAAAATTGACAAATATGGCAATATTTTATACTAGCAGAAAGTACAGCACATTTACTAAAGAACACACACACGTGTGCACACACATGTATTACATATGGGGGCATGTGGCTATAGAGCCTAGTTTTTTAAAAAAATTATAGATAGAATTTCAGATAAAGCCTCTGTATCTTTCATATCTGATAATTCTGTGGATGTTTGGGTGTGGAAATTTTGCCTGGATGGGAACATGCTTTGGAATCTGGTTTTCTCTTTAATGGAGAAGAAGGAGTTGAAACTCAGAGCACTGAGATTTTCTCAGAAATATTCAGACCAGGGGTGCCTGGGTGGCTCAGTCGGTTGAACATCCAGCTCTTGGTTTCGGCTCAGGTCATGATCTCACGGTTCGAACCCCTCAATGGACTCCATGCTGATGGCGAGGAGCCTGCTTGGGATTCTCTAACCCTTTCTCTGCCCCTTCCCTGCTCTCTCCCCATCTCTCTTTCTCTTCAAAAACTAAATAAACTAAAAAAAAAAAAAAAAAAAAGGAAAAGAAAAGAAAAGAAATATTCAGACCAAACAGGGCATCTTATGCTTTTGTTATGAGAATGTAAAATATCCCCATTAAAACAATAATGTGGGAGGGAGTTGGGCAGTTATGGAAAAAAACATCATTATGAAACAGGATTTATTTCGAGTTTTAGCTTCTTAATTAAATGTTTATTATTTTAATGGTATTCTGAATTGAAGAGATTTTTTACATTTGGTAATATTCCTAATTTCTCTCAAAAGCCTGTGAAATTCAAAGTGCTTTAACATTGGTTTGTTTTTTTTTTTTTTAGATTCATAAATGGTATTTTTATGTGAACACAGTATTGAAATATTTCAGGTGAAAGTGCTTTGAGTTCTCATTTTTAAAATACAGTTGACAGATGACTATTAATAAGCAAATAATATTCTGGAACAGTCAGGAGGCAAGAAACAACATGGAAGCCTGTCCCTGCAGACTCAGTCACATTTACCGAGGGACACCCAGAATTTCTGAAAAGCCGTGATGGCAGGGGTGGGGTCTGTCTTTTTTTCTGTACTATGTGAGCAAATGTGCTATGTGACAGAATCAGGGGAGTGATCAGCCAGTTTTATTTTTTCAATAGCAGTGATTGCCTGTTTTGTTTGTTTGTATTTCATAATATTAACCACCCTTATAGCCAACTAATTGTATTTTTAGATTGCTAGTTGGGATAAAGTAAGGAATCGTATCTACGGTTCTAAGATGTTGTGTGCTGGGGACTCTGGTTAGTATCTGGCTCTAACAGCCTCATTTTCATCCCTGTGTAGGAGATAGTCAAGCTGAAGATACACCTGAGCACGAACCTGGCCAGGAATGCTGGATAGCTTGCTGATTTCCGTAGCTACCTCTCCCATTTTGATTGGATGGGAAGAAATGCAACAGCATTGGTGTTTTGAACTACAAATATTCTCAGAGCAAGGCTTCTGCAGTTGGAAAAGAACTACCTGGGCAACACACAACTTTCTGGCTGGAGTTTGGCCAAGCAAATTAATGCTATTTTATGGCCCACTCATTAATCTCCTGAAAACGTAGGCAATACAGTTTTATGAGCACCCCTGACTTTATGATTTTGAGGGGCTTATGTATACCTGCTCTTTTCTTTCAGGCAACCTGCCTACCTTATCCTGCATTTTGTTCTCCGCCAGAGTGGAGGGCAGACTGTAGTTTATGAAAATGAAAAACCAAACAAAATAAAATTTGCTGGTAGAGTGTAGCTCTACTGTGGTTCACACTTGACAAACAATAGCATCTATTGCACATGAAGATGTACCAGAAATGTCTAAGAAATATATTAGGCATATAAGATTGGACAGAAATGTTAAAGTGAGGAACAAGCTTACTTCTTAAAATATAACTTGAAGCTTTCAATGATGAAAATTTAGGCCAGAATAAAACAAGAACTAGAGCATAGCACATTTACTAGAAAAATAAACATCACACTCTAAATGATTTGAGAGTGGTTTCTACCAGGCTACTGGTAGAACATTTATGGCATTCAAAACAGAAAATAAAGAAATACCCTGGCATGGAAGAAATTCTCATGATTCAGAAAGGAGATTTGATACCCCTCTCAAGGGTAGGGAAGATTTCGAGACTGAAAAAAAATGCCACGAAGGAAAAGAGAACTATTGGCTAGTTCCCGAATCCCTTCATAGGGTACTTTCATTGAATTCCAACAGTTAGCATCCACTGAGAGGGCCACGGCTTGAAAATACTTATTTTATTATTTTTTTTAAAGTTTATTTATTTTTGAGAGACAGAGCATGAGCAGGGAGGGGCAGAGAGAGAGGGAGAGAGGGAGACACAGAATCTGAAGCAGCCTCCAGGCTCTGAGCTGTCAGCACAGAGCCCGACACAGGGCTCAGGCTCACGAACCATGAGATCATGACCTGAGCCAATGTCGGACGCTTAACTAACTTGAGCTACCCAGGTGCCCCGGAAAATCTTCTTCAAGGAAAAATTTCATTTTATCTACAGGGAAATATGTTTTTTGTTCAGTGAAATCTTTCATTGTAATGGAAGTCAATAGGAAAAGAATGTTTGCACGAAGGGAATTTCTTTCATGACAAATATTGCTAGTGTTCACTTGCATACATAAAACATTTATATGCATCTGAAAATGTAAATCCAGCTTCAATTATTGCTGTAATTGTCCCTGTAACATTTATCATCTGCAGGACATGAAGCAGAAATCAGGCAACTTCTAAAGTGTGCATTCTCTCCGTAAGGTGATTTTCTCCTTCGACTATTAGGTTATTTGGAATATACCAAACTGTGAGTAAGCAATATCAGGAGAAGTCAGTAGGTCATTAATTATTGTCTCAGAAATGTTCCTTCAACCACAATGAGATGCCTCTTCACACCTGGTATTATAATTATTGTCAAAACAATACGAGAAACAAAACCCAGAATTTAACAAGTACTGGAGAAGACATAGAATATTGTAACCCTATGCATATATCCCAAAGCATCAAAAGCAGGGACAAACACATTATTTGTTTGCCCACGTTCATGGCAGCATGCACTGTAATCAAAGGTGAAAGAAACCCAAGTATCTCTTGACAGGTGAGTGAATAAACAAATCGAGGCATATACTCACAATGGAATACTATTCAGTCGTAAAAAGGATGGAAATTCTGACACAGGCTACAACATGGATGAATCCTTATGACACTACGCTAAGTGAAATAAGCCAGTCACAAAAGGACAAATGCTGTATGATTCCACTTACTGAAATACCCAGAGTACTCAGCTTTCTGGAGCCAGAGAGTGGAAAGGTGAGTGCCAAGGGCAGAGGGTGATGGAAAGTTAGTTTAATGGGGGACAGTTTCAGTTGCAAAAGATGACAAAGCTCTAGAGATGATGGTGGTGATGATTGCACAATAATGTGCGTGTATTTAATGCCACCAAATAATGGCTAAAATGGTAAATTTTATGTTATGTATATTTTAACCATAATTTTTTAAAAAGCAAAAAAAAATGAGGAAGGGGCTTAGAATCTGGGAGTGTTACAAAGATTGCTTCAACTCTATTTGTAATATTTCCTTTTTAAGTTTATTTTTATTTATTTTGAGGGAGAGAAGAGAGCAAGTGGGGGAAAGGCAGAGAGAGAGAGGGAGTCAGAATCTCAAGCAGGCTCTGCACTGTCAGTGCAGAGCCCGATGCGGGTCTTGAACCCACAAACAATGCGATCATGAACTGAGCAGAGATAGAGTTGGATGCTTACCAACTGAGCCACCAGGTGCCCCTGCAATATTTTTTAAGAAGCGATATGAAGCAAGAAGGGGAAAATGTTAGAGTTTGATAGAACAGGAGGAAGGCACACAGGTGTTCGTGTTCGCTGTACTCCTCTGTTATGGTTTGAATATTTCAAACTTAGAATGTTATTTCCACATCCTTAATAGATACAAAACTTTGTTAAGCTAATAAATTAAAATTTATTTTAACTAAAAGCAAAATCAAAATTTAAAAATATCCTAAAAATAAAAATTAAAGAGTATTTTCTATGCTTTTTCCTGAAACTGAGAAATGTCCTAACTTATTTGTGATCCCTTCTAGTTATTTATTTTTGAGACCAAGGTTTAGCTGAATAACCTTGGGCATCTGCACAGAATTTGGTTTACTTAATAAGAACCATAGATGTATCTGTCACTCAAGAACATCCCAGAGGGTTACAATATTCGATATATTTGTAATGGGCTTGTTGCTTTCTTTCTAAAACTTTCGGTAATTCCACAAAGAATATTCTGAAAGTTCCAGAAAAAAATTAATTTAAGTCGCTACCAAATTGAATGCTTGAAATGTTTAGGAATTATCTATGTGCCAAGGATGAGCTATCCAGACTTGATCCACCTAGAGAAAATGACAAAAGGGAGTGGAGAAGACTTTTCATGGAAAAATATTAGACTGACCTAACATGGACAACCTTCTTCCTTCCCATATATAGAAATTATGACCAAAACATGTCAAAACTTTAGATACACAGCAGAAAGGAACATGCTCAGGCATCAGAAATAAAAAATGGTAAGACCACTAACTAACACCCTGGAACCCTGAGGGCGGACAGGGGTCAGGACTGTCCAGCATGGGGCTGATGTTTGGCCACCAACACTGGGGCAGGATCTGGGCCTTGGATCCATGTGAGAAGAACTGTTTGAACAGAGCCTTGTTCTAAAAATCCAGAACCCAGAATTGATCTCAGTTCATGACTTCCATCCCCGCGTGGGGCTCTGTGCTGACAGCTTGGAGCCTCGAGCCTATTTCAGATTCTGTGTCTCCCTCTCTCTTTGCCCCTCCCCTGCTCACACTGTGTCTCTCTCTCAATAAATAGACGTTAAAAGAATTAAAAACAAAAACAACTATCTCTGCTTAAAGTGAGTTCAAAATAAAAAAATTCCTTACGACATAGGGACATAGTCCACTATGAATAAGACAGAGACAGCAATTATGAATTAGCTCAAGTAGTTAAGCTAAAAGGCAGTCTGAAGATTATAAAATAAATATTTTCCAGTGATTAAAGAAATCTAAGAACAAAGAGAAGCCATAAAGGAAAAAAATTAGAACACCTAGAAATGAAAAATGCAGTTTTTAAAATGAAAAAATGAAGGTCAAACATATGATTAAATATAACTACAGAGAGAACTAGAAGACTGGATGATAGATATAAGGAAATCAAAAATGTAGCACAAAATATAATGTGAGAGAAAGTATGAGAGACTGAGAGACATAGAGGACAGTGGGTGGGTAGTGGGAGTTCCTGGAGGAAAGAATTGAGAGACCGGGGGAGAAGAGATGATGACCAAAATGTCAGGAGTCCCAAGCCCCAAGCAGGATAAATAAGAATAAATCCATACCCAGGTCTTTCACAGTAAAATTGGTGAATCCCAAAGACAAAAAGAAAAATCTTAACATCAGCCATGATTTTAAAAGATATTTTAGGGGCACCTGGGTGCCTTAGTCTGTTAAGCATCTGACTTCGGCTCAGGTCATGATCTCACGGTTCATGAGTTTGAGCCCCGCATCAGGCTCTGTGTTGCCAGCTTAGGGCCTGGAGCCTGCTTCGATTCCATGTCTCCCTCTCTCTCTGCTCCTCCCCTGCTCACACGCTCTCTTTCTCTCTTAAAAAAAAGTTAACACTTAAAAATTAAAAAAAAAAGAGATATCTGTGAAGAAATGACCATTAAACTGACAATATAGTTGTGATCAGCAAAAAATAGAGCCTGGAAGATAATTGCTCCATTTGCTGAAAATATTAACTATTAACTGAGAATTGTAAGTCCAGCTACACAATAGAAAATAAGGACAAAAGGAGAATTTTAAATAAAGGAAACTCAGTTTATCACTCAAAGATCTTCATTAAAAGAATCAGAAAGCTCTGAAAGGGAGGAATGGGATATAAGACATAATGATGGGTAAAGAATTTTGCAAATATAATGAAAGCTAAAGGTTGTACGCACAACAGTATGAAGAATAACTAAAGTTGGGGAATAACAGTATAGAAGACGGCAGGAGGGTATCAAAAAGTTGCAATGTTAGTTAGGAGGAAAGATAAAAATACTGATATGACTCCTTAAAACACATATCCCAAATACAGGGATAGCAACTAAAAGAATAAAATTGGATGATTAACTTCTAATCCAGTAGGTGGAAAAAAAAAAAAAAAAGAACACTCAACAAGTCCATTAGAATGCAAGAAAGGAGAAAAAGGGCAGAAAAAGCATGATAAAAAAACCCCACAATTATTATCTACATATATCAACATGGACAAACCTCAAAAGCAAAACGCAGAAAGTAAAAGGCAAGATACAAAAATATACCTACAGTGTGCTACTTTATGTCAAATTTTAACACATCAAAATTATAGTATATATTTATAGTACAATACATACTATATATTTCACGTATGTATGTATGTATAATATATGGTAAATTCATAAACACACGCACTGGAGGGGTAGTGGTTACTTCCAGGAGTGGGGAATACTGTGGAAGCCTGGACAGAAGCAGCAGAAGATTTTTAGCATTATTTACAATGTTTCATTTTCTAAGATAATAGATCTCAAGCAAAGGTGGCAAAATCTTAACGTTTCTTAATTGTAGATCAGTTGAGCATATTTTCTCTATGTTTCAAAGTACAAAGTGTAACAATTTTTAAAAAAGAAAGAGAACTTTAGATTCTGGTCAATGGAAGTTGGTAGGAAAAACTGTAAATTGTATCCTTTTTTATATAGATAGATAGAATCCCAAATAGTTCCTAAACTACAGCAGAGAACTTATTAAATGTAGTCTCTCTAATTTTTGTCACTAAAGAGGACCCTTTGTGATTTTCTGCTTGAGGGTCCAAAACTTAAATGTATGCTAATTATGTTTATTTTTAATGAGCACAACTTTTAATTAGTGCCAAATGTATATGGGATTTAGGGAGGTCCTCCAGGCTGGGCCAATGCTATCCTATGGAAATATAATGCAAGCCACGAATGTGAACCACATCCATAATTTAAAATTTTCTAGTCTCCATATTTAAAAAAAATAAAAAGGAATGGGTGAAATGAATTTTGATGGTATATTCTATTTGACCTAATATATCCAGAATATCTTTTCAACATGTTATCAATATAAAACTATTAATGAGATATTTGCAGTTGTGCAGATTTTACCTCTAGAGCATGTGTCAACCTGGAGTAGTCACATTTCAAGGGCCCAATAGCCACATTGCTGTCATTTTAGATTTTGCAACTCTACGTAGTAAAAGTACAGTAGTCCCCTCTGATTTTTTAATTAAAAAATTTTGTTTAAGTTTATTATTTCTGAGAGAGAGAGAGAGAGAGAGAGAGAGAGAGAGAGAGAGAGAGAACCTCAAGCAAACTCCATGCCCAGTGCAGAGCCCCATGTTGGGCTTGATCCCACAACTCCAGGATCATGACCCAAGCTGAAATCAAAAGTAGGGCACTCAAACGACTGAGCCAACCAGGCACCCCAGGAGTCCCCTTTTATTTGCAGTTTTGCTTTCCATAGTTTCTCTTACCCACAGTCAACCATGGTCTGGAAGCACATGACACTGCGTCACAGCGCCTACATCATGCACCTCACTTCATCTCTTCACACAGTATTTTAACATCCCACATCAGCACAAGGAGGATCAGTACAGTACAGTAAGATCCTTTGAAAGAGAGACCACATTCCCACAACTTTTATTATAGTCTGTTATCATAATTGTCCTATTTTATATTGCTAGTTATCATCGTTGATCCCTTACTGTGCCTAATTTGTAAAGTATACTTTACCATAGGTATGCACATAGAGGAAAAAGCACTCTGTACATAGTGTTCAGTGCCATCTGTGGCTGCAGGCGTCCAGTGAGGGGCTCGGAACATCTTTCCTGCAGATAAGGGAGACTACGGAAGCTCTCATTCACTTTGCACTTACTAAGTGTCAGGCACTCTGCTGGACATGTCCCATACAGTATCCCTTGTAATCCTTAAACGGCTCTATAAAATATCTGAGGAAGGCAGGTCACACAACTAGCAAGCTGTAAGGCTGGAATTAACCCAGGCCGGTGAGACTCACCACTGTTTACCTGTTACCTACTTACCGGTTAACCATACTCTGTTAAGGCACAGTCACCGATGGGCAGAGATTTTCTCCCGATCAACCCTCCCCTGACCATTTAGCTCCTATATTCACCGGTCACCTCAAATCTTATCATTAACCAGACACGAGGGTTTTCAGTTGGGTAAATGCTCCTTATCTGGGCCCGGAAATGGTACCAAGCACATCTTTGGCCCATCTCCTGTCAAGGTGCAGAAAATGGGATCTAATATTTGCTCTCACTCAGAGTCTCTTCAAAGTGAGGTGAAATGCAAGAGAGCAGCAACTTGCAAAAGAAAAGGGACAGGCTGCTAGCATTCAGCTTGGCACGCTGTAGCCACTTTCCCTCCTCTCGTCTATAACCATTGTTCAACTATTGGGCAAACTTCTATTTCTATCCTCTCCATAAAAGTCTCCCTCGTTGGGGAAGTCATACACCTTTCATGGTTTCATAATAAACTGGAGGTGAGCACCAGTACGGAATCAAAGGAAATAAAACTCTAGTTGCTGCTGCTGCGAGGGCTGCCTTTTGAACGTGGCTTATACAATATTTCATCTGTGCTGACACCTTTCACTCTCAATTATTTGGCTGCTGTCAAAACAAATCAATCAAATTATAGCACTGTGTCTTCACGTTACCGTTCTATTGTAAGTTAGCGACATTAGCTTTGAAATATATAGAAGTATAAATTTTATCTCTATTATTTATTTAATGCAACTTTCTCCCCTGTGAGTTATTTTCCAAACACAGCAAACTCAAATTATCTTATGTCAAGTGTTGAATATATATATGTTCTGCTAAGAATTTCTAAAATAATGGCACACAGGGGAACCGAGATGCCTAAGAATGTTTTAATGGACCTGCATTTTGTGCTAATCCTAATCTGGTGACAAATGACAAACATACTGAGTTTCGTTTTGTTTTGTTTTGTTGTAAATTTTGGCTATACAGTGGGTGAGCATGATTGATTAATACAATTTGGGAGATAACACTAAAGCAAAAAAAAAAAGGTTAATGTGGAACCAAAAGATGTTCAGTGACTAATTTTGCTAGCAATAAGACATAGTTTTCCAACATAAGTAATTCTCGAAAATTAAAAGTATGGTATCTATACTACGGCTTTTCCCCAGCACAGGTGTCCTCCTCTATCCATACCCCATACCAAGGCCAATGCTGCTTCCTCTGCCCTGCATGGCTACAGTGGGCATGACCCAAAGTGCTTTAAAAAGAAGAATGGAGGGGGGAAAAAAGACTCAAGTACTTTCATTTTGAGATTTTTAAGACTACAACTACATTTTTAAATAATAGATTTAAATCAGTGGAGTTACTTTCCAGCAAGACAGCAAACCCTGTTCAAGCTTTTAGGTACAAGCTCTTAAAATAGCTTCTTTATATATGGAAACTTGGCACGTCTTCAGAAGATAAAGAGCAAATTGACAGATACAATTTTTAGGCTCTTTCTTGTTGCACTCTGGCTATATAAGGGGTAAGCAACAACCAGAAGCTCCAGTGTGAATGTGTCGATTATGTCCAAGGAAAGTTAATCCAAACCCAAAGAATTGCAGGCTAAGCCGGTGCAGAACAATCATGCATGTTGGGACTTTTCCTCGGTCTCAGCTGTGCCTGTATCTTCCTCTTCCAATGGCTTGACTCGTGATCCTTCCCTAACCTCTTCTTTCCCAGAAATGTCTTCCCTCCCTGGTTTCAGTCACATGTGTTGATGGTGTCTACATCAGGGTCTCCAGTGCCAATTCCATTCTGACTTTTAGAACCATGAACTTTCAACTGGCCACTGGTATTTCCATTTAAAATTTCCATAGGAAATGAAGTCACATGTCAAATTAGCTACACATCTCCCTGTCTTTCCTTTTATCCCTCTACATTTAATCCATCACCAAGTCCTACCAAACGCATCTTGTTAATGTCTCCTCAATGAATCCTCTGCTCTTCATCATGGCCACCTGGACCCTTTCTCTCCCTGATTACTACGAAGGCCTCTTTTCTAACCAGACCGGAGTGCCTACCACAGTGCCACAGTGCCTGGAAAAGAGCAGATGCTTAGCAAGTATTTGTGAAATCCATCAATCAATCTTTGTGCACAGCTCAGGGCAAGAAATGAGGTTGAGCTTTTCTCTGGAGGGGCCAAGAAATGACAGCTGTGACCTCTCGCTGGAAATCTGCCCTTCAAGAATCACACGCGTACAAGAAGACCGGACTTTCTTGGCAACTCTACCTCTTCATGCTCTGAACATTGGCAGAGGGGAACGGAGGGGCCAACTCCCATCTCCTTACTTCCAGTACCTCCCCACTCCCTGCCCGCCTCCTCCACACTTTCCAAAAGATAAAGAAGACTTCTTTATTTTGGTCCCAGAGGAAATTTGAACAAATAATCCCAGTCTCTCTCATCCTTCGTAATGGAGTAGGTTTGAGAAACATTCTGAGCACAATCTTTTCTGGTTTTATGTTCAGTGTCATTCTAGCGGCAGCCATCTTGGAAAACAGCTCTGATGGCTGCCTTGGAATCTAATCCAGTTTGCACATCCTAGTGTAGACACACCGCTGCATGCCATCAAGAGCCCTGATGGATTTACAGCCTTATTATGTACAAACTGGGGATCACATTACTTCCCTGCCTTTTGCTTTGAAAATAAATGCTTTGGCTTTGCTTTGACATTTATGTGGCAGCTGGAAACCATTATCCTTTGACAATGCTTTATTCCATTGACAGTATCTCTTAAATACACAGTATACTAGTCATACTCCTCATTCATGTGCTTCCAGTTTAATCCATACCCTAGTGCCTCAGTGACGCCTGCTTCAAGGATAACGTACTGCAGAACGGGCTTTCCAGGTATTTTAAATAAAAAGTCTGAAGCCTCGGAGATATGGAGGTTTGAAAAACTGCCGGAGTAAGACACATGCAACAACTTTCATAACTTCTTTATGGTGGATTTGGTATTATTGTATGGTGTGTCAGGTGGGGCTCTTCTGAATAACACCGCAAATATGAATTTATGCACTAGATATTTTTAATATTGGACTTTGTGACAGGAAGCCACCTATCAGAGGCTGAGAAATCATTGCATACGAAAAGCCTGAGTCCATTCTTCTTGTTTCTGTGGCAGGTGCTGCATTGCCCTTTCTGTGAGTGGTATTAGACCTCCACTCTCATGTTCATGATGCCCTTGGGGACGACACTTTCTGGGTATGGACATCACTAGAATAGCACAAAAGTAAATTATTAGGAAAAGCAGCGCCCATGGCCACCTACTGTTTCCTTCGTCAAGAATGATAGAACGCTCAGAAACACGTGCCTACCCCTCATCCACTCCCTGACTATAAATTATCCCTTGATCAATAAAATCAAGCACATTAAAAGGCAATTTTACTCGTATTAAAGATTGCTCATACATCATGAATGCATAGAGTTGTTTTGTGGTTGTAGTGTTAATTTGAGAATTAATCCACTTTGAGTTGAGGGATGCTTTTTTAAAAAGGTGGTTAGAAGGGCAAGACAGCAGACCCATAGACCCAACCTTGTCAATGCTAATAATGATGCTTTGGATATGACTTTTAACTTTAATGAATATAAAGTATTCTGATTTTGCAATAATACTTATTAATGAAGAAATTTAAAGAAGGAAAACATCATCCATAATTTCTTGCTGTCTAGAATCTACCAGTAACACTTTGTTGTATACAGTAGTTTTCTTTCCTCTCTCTGTGGGGTGTGTGGCTGTGTGTTTGGATTTCTCTCAAACAACTGGAGTCAAATTGTGTGCATGTAAAAATCTGTGTTATTTTAGTGTTCACTTGTGCATCTGAGAAATAGAGCCATTAACACTTTCTTTAATGGGAAAACTTGAGTCTCTCGTCTCCATGAAGCTTTCCCTAGCTTTCATTTTATTAGCAGATTTGTACTCACATATTCTTTTTTAAAGTTTATTTATTTTTGAGAGAGAGAGAGAGAGAGAGAGAGAGAGTGAGAGAGAAAGGGAGTCGAGTGGGGGAGGGGCAGAGACTCAGGGGGACAGAGGACCTGAAGTAAGCTCTGTGCTGACAGCAGAGAGCCTGATGTGGGGCTCGAACTCACAAATGGTGAGTTTGTGACCTAAGCCCAAGTCAACTGGACACTTAAGCAACTGAGCCACCCAGGAGCCCCATACATATTCTTTTTTATGTTTTAACATTAAGTTGGTGTTTTAATTTTTTTTTAACGCTTATTTATTATTGAGAGACAGAGACAGAGCATGAGCATGGGAGAGGCAGAGAGAGGGGGAGACACAGAATCTGAAGCAGGCCCTAGGCTCTGAGCTGGTAGCACAGAGCCCAATGCGGGGCTTAAACTCATAGACTGCAAGATCATGACCGAAGCCACAGTCAGAGGCTTAAATTATTGAGCCACCCAGGCGCCCCTAAGTTGGTGTTTTATTGGTATTTTATAAGCACCATACCATCTACTTCCCTTTTTTAAAAAAACAGGTATATTTTACATACAGTAAGATTCACCCTTCCTAGCATGCAGTTTAACAAACACATGGAGTCCTGTAACCTCCATCATGATCGAGACAGAGAACTGTCTCATCAGCCTCCCAAATTCCCTTGCACTACTTTATAGTCAACTCCTTCCCCCAGTGCCTACCCCTGGTCGCCACTGATCTCTTTCCATCCCCATCATTTTGCCTTTTCCTGAATGTTACATAAAAGCAGTCATATTTGGGGCACCTGGGTGGCTCAGTTGGTTAAGCATCTGACTTCACCTCAGGTCATGATCTCACGGTCTGTGAGTTTGAGCCCCACATCGGGCTCTTTGCTGACAGCTCAGAGCTTGGAGCCTGTTTCCAGATTCTGTGTCTCCCTATCTCTCTCTGCCCCTCCCCTGCTCGTGCACTCTCTCTGTCTCAAAAATAAATAAACATTAAAAAAAATTTTTTTAAAAAGGAGTCGTACTTTTACATGTGTACATGTGCTATTTTTTTTTTTAATATTTTTTTCAACGTTTTTTTTTATTTATTTTTGGGACAGAGAGAGACAGAGCATGAACGGGGGAGGGGCAGAGAGAGAGGGAGACACAGAATTGGAAACAGGCTCCAGGCTCTGAGCCATCAGCCCAGAGCCTGACGCGGGGCTCGAACTCACGGACCGCGAGATCGTGACCTGGCTGGAGTCGGACGCTCAACCGACTGCGCCACCCAGGCGCCCCAACATGTGCTATTTTTTAAAGTCCCCAATTGTTCCATAAATTTGTAATCTATTTTTATATTTATTGTTTGAATTCTACTACTTTATGAAATTATTACTGAGTTGTATTCAAAGGAACCCACGGATAGCCCATTTTACCTAATGGTCTCACCTAATGGGTTCACCTAATGGAATGGTAAACTCTTGGTGTTGGAAGGAATCTTAAAGTTGACCTAAGTCAAATACTCATGCAGGGTATCTTCAGTGCAGTGGGGGTTGAACAGTGTAGCACCTTGTAATATAGCTTCCAATCATGTGCTCGAGAAACACCCTCCGCTTTAGGGGTATCCTCATTCCCATTGGCAGCAGGCTTGATCAAGACATGAATGGAAGTGATGTAAGCCACTTCTGAGCCAAAGATTTGGAAGTCATTGTGTTTCTGCTGTTCTTTCTTCCCTGTGTGACGAGAAAGGCCTATTCCAGGAAGAGGGTGCTTCTTCAGCCTGGACCCCAGAAAGAAGATGTTCAGCAATGCCACTGCTGACCTGCAGCCAACATGCATTATGAAATAAACACAGAAATAAACCTCTGTGGTACCTCACTGAGACCGTGTGCTTGTTAGTTACTGTGGTACAACCTAGTGAACCTGAAAGATGCCCAGTGTCCTGTCCCCCAGTCGGTTCCACAGTTCTTCATTGGGAATCTGTGTGATGAACTTTTCTCAGCATCTGGAACTTTAATCTGGGATACTCTTCCCCCAGATATTATATAGCTTTGTCCCTCGTGTCCTTTGGGTCTCTGTCCAGTGGAAAGACTGATGCTGATGACCCTGTGTAAAATACATCATGTCCCCATGCCTGCCACCCTTCATTGCTTCATTCTCCTTTACATCCTGCATGAGCACAGTACCTTCAGAGTCTCTCTTTGTTTTGTTTCCTGTTATACCCTAAGCTGAGATCATGACCTAATATGCTATGAAATCTCAGTAGGTATACATTGAGTAAATAAATAAAATTAGTGAAAAGGAAAAAAGAAAAAAAAAAGATCTTGTTTCTTGTTAAGCTGGTATGGCTCTGTTTACTGTCAGATAATTGAAAGTATGGAATGTGGGGGTGCCTTGGCAGCTCAGTTGGTAAGCTTCCAACTCTTGGTTTTGGTTCAAGTCATGGTCTCTCAGTCATGGGATTGAGCCCTGCATCGGGCTCTGTTCTCAGAGTGCAGCTTGCCTGAGATTCTCTCTCTCTCTACCCCTCCCCTGCTTTCACTCTCTCTCTTTCAATAAATAAATAAACAAATAGATAAATAAGTGTATGAATGTGATGTGCCTCCCCTTTTACTTGTCCCATAGGTCTGAATCTTCATCTAGGTTTCTTCTTTTTTTAAAAAACAGCATTTGGCCTTTCAGGTTTCTTGTATCATAAGCTGCTTTGAGTCCTTGGCATTACATAAGCATTACTAGGGAAATGCAAACATATACCCATGAAAATATCATAGCATAATTGCATCACCTTTAGATTTGCTCATCTCTTAACACATCGGGCCCTATGAGGCCGCTCAGCATGTACAGGAAAGGCATGCAAGGCTCTCCAGTATTACCCCTTCCTGCTCCTCCAGTCTGATTTCTTGCCATTTCAGACTCCTAACCTTCACTTGAACAATAACGAAAACTGTTCAGAGGACCCTCATGCCTTATTCTCTACACTGAATGTTCTCTTTACTTCTCTTCACTTGACTGACTCCTGGTTTAAAATCCATCCATCCATCCATCCATTCTCTATCCATCTATTTTTGATCACTTATTATGAGCCAGGCACTGTTCCAGTTCTTGGGCCACATCACTGAACCAAACGAAGATGCTTCTTATAGGACATACGTCCTAAGGGCAGGACTAGATAAACATTACATATTATTAACACACTATATGTAATTATCATCCCCTAGAGCATCAGGGCTAAGCATCAGGATGCTGCCTCCACTGCCCTAGGTGGCTGCAGTAAAAGGAAGGGAGGAAGGAAGGAAGAAAAGAAGGAAGGAAGGAAGGAAGGAAGGAAGGAAGGAAGGAAGGAAGGAAGGAAGGAAAGAAGGAAAGAAAGGGAAGAGAAAAGAAGAGAAGAGAAGACAAGACAAGACAAGAAAGACTCAACAATTTCTGAGATTTTAAATCTATGTAGAAGGTAGTAAGTGCTATGGACAGGTAAATGAAGGAAATCAGGTCAGAGGGAACAGGGGTATTGGGGACAGTGAGGGAGGAAGTAGGCTGATGCTTTCTGGGGAAACAGTCCTTCAGTCAGAGGAAGTGACCTGTGCAAAGGCCCTTGGGTAGGTGCATGTTTAGAGAACACCAAGGAGGTCAGAGTGCCCATACCCTGAGGCCGATTGAATTGAAACAGAGAACTGAGGGAGGGAAAAAGCAAAAATAAATTACATGGAAGATGTATGCCTTGGAAAAAACTTTGGCGTCTGGAACTGACTGAAAGCAAAAAGATCAGAAGCATTCTCAGTTTCTGACAGAACCAGATTCCCAAGGAAGCTACAAATCTTTAACTATTGGAAACTTCAAGCAACCCCTTCAGCCCCCAAGCTTCCATAAGCCACACAGGGACTGAGGCACATTTCTCAATTTTCTCTTCAGATGTAGCTAAGAAAGATGATGGGCAGGGAAGAATCTCCCAGGGGTATAGCAAAGGGCCAATGAGAACAGTGGTCATGGATGCTTCCCAAGGGGTGTCCAATGGAGACAACTCTCTCTACCCCCAGGGCAGGGGAACTTCACCATGTCTGCCGGCTAGGATGTGGGCTGGTTATGGATAAACAGATTGTGGCGTCTTCTTACAATGTAACACTGCTTAGGAAAGAAATAAAGGAACCACTGACATACACAACAACACAGAAGAATCTCAGAAACATGACGCCGAGTGAAAAAAGCCAGACACGAAAGCATACATACTGTAGGAATCGATGTATATGAAGTTCTAGAACAAACAAAATGAATCGAAAGTGATAGAAAGCAGATCAGAGTTGCCTGGTTTGAGGTAGGGGATTGGCTACAAAGGGACACAAGGGAACCTTTGGGGGAAAACGAACTGTTTTCTGTATCAACTGTGGTGGATGGAGGTTGCATGGAGGCATAGAATTATCAAGACACATTGAGCTGTGTGCCACCTAAGATCCATGCATTTTATTGTGCGTAAATGATACCCTGGTTAAAACAACAAGGACAAACAAAACAAACAAAAAGGAAATGTAATGCAATTTGCAACCCAAATCCCCCAGACCGAAAGTATTCCCCATACTTTTCCCTGACTTGACTTTGGAGAGTGAGAGAAAATGAGGGCTGCTTTCCAGCCAGCACGAAGGGCAGGAAAACCCACCCTTGGCCTTGAGTTTTCAACTTGCCTTGAACCTAATTGCTTTTCCATGTTCAGGTTAAGCAGCACTCTCTAATGTATTTTTGGTCATTAATTTAAATGTTATGCTTGACTGAACTGGAATGTTCACACTTTGATATAAATCTCCTACGTAGCACATTTATATTCTCCATTTATGTTGTCCACGGTGATTGGTGGGTTGTCTCAGTCTGTGCAATGAGAAAAGTCACTAACTTGAATCATCTGCCCTAGATGTGGACCCACCCCTGCTGTCCCATTAACCCCTCTGTGGCTTGTTGTCACTTGTTCCAACAAATACGAGGTTGTATTCATCGACATTTCCTGCCTGAACCTTACAAAGGAAAAAACACAACACCTTTGCATGAGTTCCACATGGGGACTTTGTTTTGCCCCATCAAGTGATAATCCAGTTCCCACACTAGGACAAATGCACATTATATTTTTAGCACAGGTGTGTTTCAAAATAATAAGTAAACGGAAGACACTATCTTTCAAAGTTTATCACGTATGTGACAGAGCAGCCTTAGTCATTTTCTTTCTTTGAGCTTTCTGGTCATTGTTAGTCTCGTGTCACAGGTGTGGGTTTGCTGACAGTCAACTGAGAACAAATCTCTGTGGGCAGCAGACAGACAAAGGACACGGGAATGGAAAGATCCAGAGTGGTGATGGTGGGAGGTGCTTGGAAGGGGGCAGGGGCTCTCAAAGGTTAAGAGAGGAGAGAACGCAAATCTGTATCTACTTCATGTAGGGACATGGAGTGTTGAGGAGTAGGTCATTTCTAGGTCTTACCTGAGTTTAGAGCACTTGTGCCCTTGAATCCCAGCCAGAACTTCCACGGACCTCCCCTAAAATATTCAGAATCTAGACCCCACCCTTGGCATTTCTGAGTTCAGGGTATGTCTCAATCTCTTCCCATGCACACAGGAGGGCCTATTAGTCTGTGTAGGATTCCCAGTGGGCAGGCCACTCCCAGTGGCCTGCCTCCCCCAGTGCCCCTTCTACTTCTGAGGGGGGCCCTCATCATCTCCCATCTAATGTTTCCTTTTCTTTTTCTTTTTTTCTTCTGTCTAATATTTCTTAAGCATATTGCCCATGTTCCGCACCATGTTATCCCAGCTCCCCCCTTCCATTCACATTACAGCTGACTGGACAGGAATGCACACTTCCACATTGGCCAGTCAATCTCTAGTCTGGCCAGTGACCTACAAGGTAGTCTAGAATGCCAAGTCTCAGCCCATCAGGAATTTGAATATGGAGAGTCTGAATTTTGACAGACGTGGAGATGGGCATCAAGATAGAGACGACGGAGACTGAAATAGCAACGGAGTGTTCCTGGGAGGTACATGAGTTGGGAAGATGCGTGGCCTCCAAGGAGATAGAATGGAATACGAGTGAGCCAAAATTATGGGCTAGCCAAAAGTCAACCAACACAATAGAGAAGAGTCACAGGGAGGAGCAGGAGAAGAGAGAGGAGACAGGTTATTAGTCACCCTAGAAGTGGGGACACATGCCTGTCTTCTCCAAGGGGAGAATGACACAGCCTGCAGCTTAGTGATTCACTGTTTTCTCTGATCTCCGAACCTCACTTCCAGGGTGCCACAGTCTGGGCTGCCAGCTGTTTCTGGGATTCTGCAAGATTTCTAACACCTTACTCCCGGCTGTTTCCTTACAAAAAGACCCCCTCATTGGTGCATCTCTTTCCTGCATGGAAGGATCTGAGGAGAAAGGGAAAACAATCCCAGGCCATGCAAATGAGTTTTCTGCAGGGCAATATGATCTCTTTTTCATCAATGCAAAGCTTTTGCTGGATAAAATCTCAGAGCAAGGACTTTAACAATGCTTCAACTGTGCAAGAGAACCCCTCTCTGTCTGGGGGATGCGAATGTCCTAACGGAAGCAATAAGTTAATTCCCAAACAAGTTATTCGTTTCACTCTTTACCCTCAATAGAAGCCTCGGGTGGTCTGAGCAGGAAAATTAACAAGGGCGCTTATCACAGTCACATGGCTCCCCATCACCAGAGGATGATCGGAATCTGGAGAGGTTGCTGGAGATAATAGGGGATTTGCCAGATGAATTTTGGAAAAGCTCCTTAGACCAGGCTTTCTTAAACTGTAGTGTATCTAAGAATCTCCTGGGAATTTTTTTAAGAATGCAGATTCTGTTCAATGTGTCTGGGGTGGGGCCCGAGAGTCTGCTTTTTCTAACAAGCTCCAACAAGAGCTGATGCCATTAGTCTGGGAATGACGCTCAGAGGAGCAGACAGTGATAGGACCCCTGCTGCCTGTGTGAAGAAAAGCCACTCATCGTAACAACATGTCATTAGTGCTCATTAAAATACATGCATGAGTCATGGCCTCTGAGGGTCTGAGAGCAATTCCATGTCACTTGATAGGGAACATAAATGAAGCAGCTCTTAATCCCTTTAGTAAAGAAGAAGATATTTGAAAACTTATCCCCAAATTCCAAAAACTATTAAGAAACTGATGTCAGTATTTTTCTTTCTTAGCAAATTTGTAGTTTCGGGGCTAGAAGAACAGATAGGCTGAAGGACTAGGCAGGAAGGCTGGAGGATACTCAGAGATAATTGCAGCTGGCAGATTTACTTCATGAATAACCCTTAACGTTTCACAATGAGGAAGAGGGGAACCATCCAGAACTCAGTGCATCACATGGAAACAGGTTCCACTTCAGACGATGAGTTTAACACTTCAATCCCTCTCCCTCATACTGACTAATCACACTTGTTTTATAAAACCATGCAAGAAGGTGGTTATCTAATTTGAGTTGTGCAGACTTACTAGTTGTTTCAAAAGACTCAATATTTTTTAATGTTTGTTTTTGAGAGAGAGAGAGAGAGAGAGAGTGGGGGGTTGGGCAGAGAGAGAGGGAGACACAGACTCTGAATCAAAAGATTCTTAAAAGCCTTGGAAGTGACTATGTCCATTGTCTAGGGTGGACCATGGGGAGGGGCGGAGCATACATGGGTTGACTATACACATGAGTGTAAGGACTCCTTCTCAGGTATTGTAGACCATGTACAAGATTACTACCCCCGAAGGGGGGTGAGACTTGATTATGCCTGGGATTGGCTCAGTCTCAAAGTCAACCAGGAGCCCTGCAGATGCCTTTCCAGCCTGCCAGCCATCCACCCACCATCCTTAGAATCCCACCGCCTTCTGTGATATAACCTGGAAAACTACACAAGCCATGGACATTGCCTGCGGATTGTCGAGGGCTGCAGTAGGTACCCTAAAGGTGGTGAGATCATCCTTGGGTCGGATGTTGGCTGAATGCCAGGATGCCATTGGCATTATACTTCAGGAAGTGGACACTCATCTTGGGCACCATGGAGATTTGAGACATTTACCCAATTATCATCCTTATTGCCCCAGGACTTCTGGCAGGATGACCAACTCTTTTTTGTTTGCCTGGAACTTTCCTTGTCTCAGCAGAAGAAGTCACATTCCCCAGGAAATCCCCAGTCACCCGGTGAGGTCTGGGTGGTGAAGAAATCATGTGAGAAGATACAAAAGGAAGAGAAAAGCCCAAGGAGTTTTTCTGGATCCTAACAGTGACTTAGGAATTGGGATTTATTTGCAAAGTTATTCAAGGGAAAAGTATTAGAGGACAGGCTTGCGTGTTAAGACTGATTAGGAAGGTTTTCCTATAATGGGCTGAGCTGCTACTGGAAGGTGTTTTATTTTAATGACCTCACCATTTGCTTTTCAACATCACTGAAATGACAAAGGGAGACATGTTCCCTTGTGTTTGTTTAGTAGATGAGAGCTTGACCATCAACTCCAATCCACTTTTGAAGGTGAGGCCGATAAGAAAATCGTGTAAGAAGCACCAAGAGATAAAAAGAATTAGCACTCTCATTGAACCTACTTAATCAGGCCACAAACCTTAGAATTCATTTTCTGAAACCAAAGGTGTAAAAAGAACCAAATTCCACACTAATCCTAAATTTGATATTTAAAGAAAAGAGAGCCAGAGAAAATCTTGATGGAAGTCCACATTGGACCAGTCACTAACTTCAAGCTCTTAAAACAACCAGGCACTAAAATTCTAAGAATACCAAGCCATAATAAAGATATCATAAGCCTGATTGTTTGGACTCTGACTTTGGCGTCTGTTTTAACCAAGCAAGATTAATTCATGACCTAGGAGCTCCATGAGCTTATGTTTATTTATAATATTCAATATTCCCATAAGCACAAATGTTCCAAATGGAAGGTTGCATTTTGATAATGCCCATTTCTTCATTAAGATTTCATCATGCACCTACATTAGAAAGCCTCTCCCTACACTTTGTTACTTCTGCTTTTTACCTTGTTTATTCCTGCCTTATTTGCTTAATCTTGAGATCCTGGCTCCCAGGCACTCTCAAATTTGAAAGAAGTAAAGTTTGTGCATTAGCGTGTCCTGGGCATGCATGATTTATGAATGGCAGGTTTCCTGGCACAATTTAATGGTATAAGACAGACTTTGTTTTAAACATTAAAGTGAAAGTCACGAAGTGGCAACGCTAGGTGGGATATTAGAACATACAGTGTATAAGAAAGTTTGGGTCAAGAGTTAACCAGTTCTTACGTGGTCAATTTCTTATCTATGGGCTGATGCTCTGGCCATAAGGAGCCCTGACATTTGACCAACTACCAAAAGTACTTTAAATTGTTATTCTGATAACTTATACAATTGAACTCTCACTCTGTAAAAAGACCCCACATTTTTTAATTGCTAAGATTCATATCAATGGAGAAAACAAACACCTTTCAGCAGTCCAAAACCAATTTGTCTTCTTTTTGTTAGGCATCCTAATAATATATTCAGGCCATTTTTCACCATATAATTCTTCCTCTAACAGAATCTTTTGTAAATCAGTCTATCAACCAGTGTTACCAAATCTTTTAAAGAAAAGTGAAAACTTTTATAGTACCAAGAGAACTATACTTCCAGAGTAAAATGAGTCCAGCCATTGTTATACGCCCATGGAATATAAAGCCTCGATATACAAGTCTATCTTTCTCATCATAAAGTATGATCTCAAGTAAAACAATTTCTGTTTAATAATCGTAATTAAAAGTACTTAGTAAGATAATACTTAAATTAAGACTTCCAAATGGTACCTTGTATTTGAGATGTTCCAACCGCTTGCCACAGAAACAAATAATGCCTAACTGTTCTTTGCAGATGGCTATATTGAAGAACTCATGAGATCGTAACTCAGGTCCTCCAATAACAACACAATAATTTTACATCTAAATCTTTGATTTGTTGTGCAATGATTGCTCACAAGTGACTCCAGAAGACCTGAAAGGTTTCAAATCACTGTTGGGAAACAAGGACTGATAAAGCCCATGGTTTGACCAAGCTTGGGATTCACAGACCACTTGAAACTTTGCTGCCTACACAAGCCTTCCATCTCCTCAATAGTGGAAGTAACTCTGAACTACATTCGCCACTGGGCACTTGAGCACCTCAGAGAACACTGGCCAGTGGATTGAGCCCAACATGGCACATGGAGACAATGGGTTACCTTGTAGATTTTGCAATGGCAGAGTCATAATGCCTCCGGCCGCAGCTGCTGCTACCAGCCCTTGGATGTTGGTGAGATTCGCGGTAGGCAGTGTGAGGACCAGTCCTTGTTGTCCTCCTAGCTGTCCGGCCATGTTGAAGGGGATGAGGATAGGCTGGTTGAGGGCTGGCGTGCCTCCCGGCATCACGCCAGCGACAGCAGAGGCTAACTGTTGTGCTGTCAGAAGTGGCTGCAAGGAAACAGATAATCCTAGCTCACTTTCCAGTGGAACCAAGCAGGACATGGCCTTTTAGAGCATTTTCCTTTACTTAAGCAGGGTCAGAAATCTCCTGAACAAGTAGCAAACAAGCATGCTCTATTCCAAAATGAACTAGTAGAAAAAAAATTGAAATCACATTTCATTTATTTCTTTGGAAAATTTCATTTGGTCTGGATTTCTTTTCAGGACGTCAAATACCTTTTAAAGTAATACCTTACACTTATGTATTATACTTCCAATGAATTTTCATTTGATCTTACCCTTATATATTTGAAATTCTCTGCTAATTTGTTCTGTGTTGTTCCAGAAAGAACTCATTGGCATCAGGGGATTTTTTTTTTTTTGGGCTCAAAAGTAGCAATAAAATACTATTTTTTATTTATTAACTTATCAAAAATAATGTAAAAGAGTTACAGCATGCTGGTAAGTCTGTAGTGACACCATTATGTGGATTTAGGACATGTACTCAATCGTAAGTCTTTTGGAAAGTAATTTGGAAATCTATATCAAGAATTGCAAAAATATTCAACCCCTTTTGACTCAGAACATACTCCAGGGATACAGCCCGAAGATATTATTCAAAAAGACAAAGGAGAGGATCCTGGGTGGCTCAATTGGTTAACCATCCAAATCTCGGTTCTGGTTCAGGTCATGATCTCATGGTTCGTGAGTTCAAGCACCACATAGGGCTCTGCGCTGAGAGGGCAGAGTGTGCTTTGGATTTTCTCATTCCCTCTCTCTCTGCCCCTCCTGCTCTCTCTCTCTCTCTCTCTCTCTCTCTCTCTCTCTCTCTCTCTCAGAATACATGAACTTAAAAAATTGTTTAAAAAATTGCAAAAAGACAAAAGATAAATGAAAATATGCATTACATTTTAAAATATATAAATGCTGAAGCATACTTTGTTATAGTACTAAGCCTGACAAGATATAACCTAATCGTTAAAGTGGGTCATTATGGCACCTCTTTAGAAAAATGGAAAATGTTTATAAAATGAGAATACATTAAAAAACTGGATAATCATTAAGCAATGATAATGCAATCATTAAAATGGTGAAGTCGTGTGTGGATGATTAAGATATCTGAAAAAAAAAACTACAGAAAAGCGAAAATATTTGATGTGGCTAATTTAGAAAATCTTTTATAGATGTCTCCTGTTATTACTCTAACATTCCTTGCTCAGTTCATACAACATTCCAAACATATGTTTGTATCCACTATTTATCCAATAGTCATTGTTTGATCTGGAAAGGCAGACTCATCAGTGTGCGCTTTGGGCCCCAGACATGTTTGAGCCCGAGTGTGGGCTTTCCACCAGGATGACCTAGGAGAGATTCTTGTCCTGGTCAGGCCAAATGACTAGAAGGTATTTGATCTTACAGTTCTTTATCTGGCACTTTCGTTGCACCCTTTTGGGGAACCATGTGACACATAATCCCATGTCTATTTTTCTTCTAGTGGAACCAATACAAAACTCTTACTGTGGGGTTTCAACTTCTGTGTGTTTAATACAGAATGATTCCATAAAGTAAGAGGTAATTAAATACAGGCATAGCACAAAGCCTAATAAATTATAGCCGGGCACTATTCTAATATTGCTGTGCATGTGTTAGTGCAGTTGTCCTGCCAATGAGATCCAGAGAGATTAGTAACTTGCCCCAAGTCCCATATCTGGTGATTGTGGGGGGTTCATGTGAGGGCAGACTGCTTCAGAGCCCATGGCTCGCCCCTTTCTCACCATCCCCTCTCAATACACAGAACTGTTTTAGAGAGGGATGAAGGGAGGAGGGCTGAACCCACCCTCTGGCCACTGCCTACAGCAACCCTGCATAGCTCCTTCCAGGGAGGCTTCTGGACAAGCCCTGGGACATCAAGTAGCCTGGTTTTAGACAACTGGTCCAGACTCCACAGGCCTAGCTCCTGATGTATTTGTTAGACTCTACTCAATTTACAAAGTAACTGTCTCTCTTTAAAAAAAAATAAATAAAATTGGGAGTGCCTGGGTGGCTTAGTCGGTTGAGCGTCCGACTTCGGCTCAGGTCATGATCTCAGTTTGTGAGTTTGAGCCCTGCATCAGGCTCTGTGCTGACAGCTCGGAGCCTGGACCCTGCTTCGGATTTTGTGTCTGCCTCTCCCATGCTCATGCTCTGTCTCTCCCTGTCTCTCAATAATAAGTAAAAATGTTAAAAAAAATTTTTTTAATTACTCTAAAGACAAAATAAACGTATTTTTTAGGAATAAGTACAAAATTATAAACTGGTGCTCAGATCGCTGATGTGACACCACTGTCAACAGTAACATCATAATAAGAAGGAAGGAAAATGACTGGTTCTTAGACTGTACAGGACACAGAGTTGGGGGTTTGAGCACGTAGTATTTTTTTTTTTTTTTTAATTGAATCCTCGGGGTTAAAGCAGGGCATGCCTTCTCCCTTTGTCACAATGCCCACCCACGCTTCTCACTGTCTGGGTCTGTCATTCACTTATCTGACCCGGAGGCATGAGTTTGTCAGCCCTGGTATGTTCACACACGCGCACACGCACATACACACGCACACAGTGTCACAAGCATGAAATCAGAAAAGGTATGGCCGGAAGAAGTCGTCTTCCAAGATTCCCAGTAGAATCCTCTATGGGCTTCCATAGGCGAAGAGACACCTCCCCAGGCTTTCTGTCCTTGAGCACCAAGGCATCGTGGTGCTCAGACATTAGGACCCGAGACAGACATTAGGACTTGGTGGCAGCTGGAACAAGAAAGCCAAGACCACCACCCAAGCCCTTAAACTTGGGTTTTCAAGTCTTCAATTGGTGAGCCCTCAAAGTGATGAAAGTGATTAATTTTCAGGAACAACCATGACAGCAAAAGAGAGGGAAATGCTCACATATGAGCTTCTTTTCCCATAAAAGCAGGTGAACTCTGAAAGCTTTCACATTAAATGACAGAGATAAAAAAAAACAAACACCAAAAAACAATAATAGCAAAGAGCCCAGCTTTTATAATTGTGTTCTACATCTCCATATAACCACACCAGGCTGCAAGAAACAAATATTGGACTTTAAAAAATAATGAATGTATTTCTTTATTAATGCAAGAGCTGTATGTGATGTACAGTATTGTCAAACCCAATAAGCTGAACTTGCATTAAAATTGCATTAACTTTTTTATATTAAATCACATCTTGTATTTCAAAAATGGCTATCGTAAGGTTGAAATAACTTAATTTTCTTCACACTCCAGTCATTAAAGTTTTACTTTCTAGAAGGCTGCATAGTAACCAACATGGTTGAAGTGGATTTCAAGGGAAAAAAAATATTCCAAATGATTAAAACCAATATTTCCTTTAAAAAGAGAGTTCTGTGAACACTTTTTTTCTTGATGGTATTTAATAAATAATGTAGTCACACAGTTTCCCATACGAAAATTTATCGCCATGTGTGCTCTGTTGGAGTTGATTGGATTTAACTCATTATTTATTTGGTTATTTATGTGGTTGAACCACCCTAAACGCAGCCCTAATGGAAAGTAGTTGAGAGATACTGACCTGTGGCCCAACCGGGAAAGGGAGGTGGGTCTGACTGCCTTGGTGTTGGTCAGGAGTGCCTGGGTCTGATAGTGCTGGGTTTCCTCTGGCCCCTGGAATTCAAAACAGAAGCACTCCCTTAATATAAGATCCAGCCCGGGAATGCACATGACCCCGTTTTCCTGTGATGTCACATAACATTAAGGTACAGACATGCCAGAGTGGTTTATCAATAGCTCCAGTGCTCAAATCACTTGTCAACTGCATAAATTATGCTAACGGATATTCAGGATGGCCAGTCATTCCGAGAGGGAGAAGGCTGTGATGGGGGGGAACGCGACACCATCATCAGCCGCACTAACAGGCTTGCGTGAGCCATCATTTTGCATGGGGGATGCCAATGCGTTGCATGGGTGGGAGACTGCCTCCTTTATGCACAGGCGGGCAACAGCTAATCTAATTTCCCAAAGCCAGAGAAAGCGTGATCCCAGACATGACCAAGTACATCTATATTATCCCCTAATATAGCTTCATACCCTTAAGCCTTTTCTCCAGGCACATTTCAGACACCAAATCTCAGGAATGTGTTTTCCTAAAGACAGACTTTTGCAATCACCTTAGGTGATACCCTGAAGAGCATGTGGGTCTCCTGAAGCAAGTTTTCTGGATGCTAATTGAAACAGCATGAATTCCTCGCTAAGTCCAGGGACACCCCCCCCGCTATGCTAAGCACAGGACACAACTCACTTCCTTTGCTTGGAATCCTGTTGGACTCCAAAGCATGAAAAATGAAATGCCACCAAAAGAGCAAGTCTTTCAAACCTTGGGTTTTTTTTTTTTTAATTGTTTTTAAATGTTTATTTTTGAGAGAGAAAGAGACAGAGTGCGAGCAGGGGAGGGGCAGAGAGAGAGGGAGACACAGTATCCAAAGCAGGCTCCAGGCTCTGAGCTGTCAGCACAGAGCTGGACATGGGGCTCGAACTCATGAACCATGAGATCATGACCTGAGCTCAAGTCGACGCTTAACTGACCGAGCCACCCAGGTGCCCCCAGACCTTCTTAAACAGTACAACATCTCTGTCTGTGCTTCTGGCCGTTGTTTCAGGACAGACCGGAGCAGGAGCGCAGTGGCAGTAACAATAAATAGATGAATAAGTAAGCAAAACAAAACAAAAAAAATAAATAAATAAAGCTAGCAGCAATTTTTGAAGGGTTTTACTTGGTAACTTTTGTTTTCTTGGTGGTTGAAATCCAATTCCAAGCCACCCTTAACGAGATCCTCTTTCCTGATGTTTGTCCTATGAATAGCAATTGGAAAAGACAATTCAAACCCTGTTTACTGGCAGGCCGTGGACGACCAAGAAAAAAAGATGATTCTGTCACGCTTATAAATTTTAAAGAAGGTATTATTGGCTCATTTAAAACAAATTCTTCTATATATTCTCCAAAGGGACAGACTTATAAATAATGGAAATGTGGGAAAAAAATACTCCAGCACATTAAGCTACAAATAAAATTGACTGCTACATATTATTCAATTGACTTCTATCTCCACTGTGAGGTGTCAATCATAACCACATTTTATAATAGGATTAAGGAATAAATGTGCAAAGCCATTATGCAGAACTCTGAAAATCTGATTAATTTGTAATATTTTTTTTGTGCAGAAAGTCAGGAATGGACATTGCTTGGGGAATACGTACAAGCATTCTATTGAAATTCCTAAATTGATTTGGAACAAACTAATAAAAACACAGACTTGCTGACATTTTATAAAGTGAATTCTGTCAAAATATGTTTGGCATTTTAATGATCGCTGTCATTTAATAACAAGGGTAAGATGACCCATCATAAGATGCCAACAATTTCCTCATAATGTGCAGGAGACCTTTCTTCTAAATTTTTTATATGCGATTTACTCATTATGCTTGAGTAGCAGGGCACTTTAAACTGTGCACTATGCGGGGTGAATCTCATATGTTCTGTTCTTGTAGAACTAAGTCCAATTTCACCTTAAAATTCTCAGTAGAGCTTTATGGACTTTTATTGACCAAACCCAGCTCCCTAAGTGTGGTGTTTGGTCACTTAGGTATGTTCTCAAACAGCTAAAAATCCACTTTGGTGTAGTTTTTGAAGACACTTTAAAATTTGGGGTGGTTTCCTCATACTCACAGGGCATGGATTTTTACGCCAGACAGAGAAAGGAAAGTTTTACAAAACAAAGGAAAGGAGAAAGCCCCCTTTTCCACAATAAAAACGTGTGTATGTCTTAATTAAAAAAAAAAAAAAAATTTCTATACTGTGTCAGGCCCTCCTGCCTCAAATTTCTTTCACGTGAACCAGGCTCACTTTTGGACCCTGTTCGTAATGATATGCCGTCGTAAGGTTTAGGATCTGGCCCATCCAGGCATTGTGTCATCAACACAGCGTGCTTGCTGCCCGTAACTTTACACCGATTACATTTGCTTACATTTTATTCTTTGTTGCTGGAGGCCCTCACCAGCACACGGCAGCTTGTTTTGAGGCTGGTTATTCTCAGAAACCATGTTCAGCGCAGTACAGGGCAATTCCACACAATTTCATGTGTAAAATGAAGTCTTTCACAGGCTTTAGAGGAGATTATGTATGCTCTCCTGCTTGGATCAGAAAGTAATGTTTCTTCTTAATGCGCATCTCCATTTTCCCGAAACACATGTATCATGCTTAACCTTGTAGGACCATAAACTCATCTGTCTGCTCGGAAGGCAGTTCCCAAATTGGGGGCCTTATCGGAGCCAGAGGGGGGAATCCAGCAGTCAGAATGAATAGATGACACTGGCGAAGGGTTTCTAAGAGATTTGAAGCAGCACTTAGCCACGCGTTAGCAGAGATTTGAGGTCACCTATTTCCACGGCCAGGGATGTGAAAACATGAACTTAAACGGGCTGGGCAGGTTCCTCCGATCAGGATCCTAGGAAACATGCTACCTCTCTTGGAGAGCAAGGATATCCAGAAAGCTCACTGTGACCTGTTCCGAATTTAGTAGCCTGCACTTTTCAGGCAGTGACTGCGAGCTTCAACAGAGCAGACTCACCACTGCACACCCAGGCCCTGATGCAGGCGTGTCATTTGCATCGATTGAATGTAATCAGTGGAAAGAGAGATTTGGCTTTTAATTTGGGGGTGGTAGAATTCCTATAAGATAGGCACTGGCATCCACCTGACTGTTTACTAGTGGTTAGTATAAACCTTGGAAATATCTTTAAATTATTAGCTTATTGGCAAAGTCCATCTCAATTCCAATTTAGATACAAAAAGCAGTTTGGTGTAGGGTGCCTGGGTGGTTCAGCTGGTTGAGTGTCCGACTCTTAATTTCAGCTCAGGTCGTGATCCCATGGTCGTGGGATCAAGTCCTGTGTTGGGCGCCATGCTGAGCATGGAGCCTGCTTAAGAGTCTCTCTGTCTCCCCCGCTCTGCCCCTCTCCCCCACTTTCTCTCTCTAAAATAAAATAATAAAATAAATATAATTTTAAAAAGAAAAAGCAGTTTGGTGTACAGGTTTCAAGCAAGGGCTCTTTTAAATTTTAAACTCTGCCTGGGTTTACCTCTGCCACTTAACCAGGTATGTGAACTTAGACTTGTTTTCCAACTTTTTTATGCATCAGCTATCTCCTGTAAACGTTCAAAATAATAACAGGGCCTCCCTCATAGGGTTGCTGTTGTAAGGACTAAATGAGCACATGTATTTATGAATTTCTTGGAACAGTGCATGTTTGTCACATACGTGCTAATTCTGTTGACTACTATTACTTAATAAGCTTCAATTTGTAATTTAATGTATTTAATATTATTCAATTTGCCCATAACATTCACCTGCCCCGAGTCAACTCAATACCTACTCCAGTCCCTATATGTGCATGCTACCTTAACTGTGCTACCCTAACTGTGTACTCCGTACCATTTGGTGAATGTTTGCTACTGAACTTTAAGAGCCTACGAAGCTAGACATTTACATATAACATGTCCTTCAGTCCATGATAATGTGATCAGAAAATATGGCAAAACAATACTGGCACACAGCTTTCAAATTCTCAGACCAGGGCTTAGACCAGTAGTTCCTGCCCAGGCTGAGAATCTTGGGTTCGTGGAATTTCTTGGACACAGGGGTTCACATTGCTCATGAGGCGATGGACGAAACAGCCCAGGGGTGGCGGTGGCTCCCATGTGCATTTTATAAAACCCACCAGTGATTGAGGACCACGGGGTGGGGGGTGGGACAACAGTGCTGTCGATGCTGCCCACGCAAATCTGAATCTCCTTCCACTGAGGAACCATATATGATTAGTTCTGTGAATAGCAGAGTAGCATCAGCTGGCATTGCCTCCTTGCCTGCCAAGTGTCTTCACCTGGAAGATTCTTCCATCTTATCCTGGTTGGCTTCTAGCTTAGCAAGGGGAAGAATCATCTCAGATACATCTATTTTGTAATTATGATTTGTTCACAGGTAGTCCAAGGAGTGTAAAAACGGATTTTAAAGGGATCATAATATAAAATTCTAAATAGCTACACAATAGGAGTCAGTTCTCTGTATATACAGGGATCCCTAGCATAAGTCTGCTATGGAAAGGAAAGGTCATAAATGGTGAAGACATTGAAAGACTGATTAGGAGTTATGCTAAGATAAAACTTATTTTTAACTGTTAAGATGTTTGCTTGCCAGAGCACTGGTTCATTCAACACCATCTTCCGGGTGTCAATCTCACATCTGAAATCTGCAAGGCTGTCTGCAGATCTCTCTGCTCTGGAGGGACCAGACTGTCCACAGAACTGAGAGGGGGACACCCAGATCCTGGTCTCCTCCCTTTGGCCCCTTCCTCAGGGGACAGCCTTGCAAGCTCCACGCTCCCACCCAGCTCAAGCTGTGAGCTCCTGAATGACCGGCACTGTGTTCCTCATAGCAGGTTAGTTTTCTTTTGCAAATTCTCTTCCTCTTCCCTACTCCCCTTCCTCCCCCTCCTCCCCTTTCTCCTCCTCCTTCTCCTCCTTCTTCCTCTTCCTCTTCCTCCTCCTCTTCTCCTCCTCCTCCTCCTTTTCCTTCTTTTTCTTTTTTGGGTACGATGCATTTTCATTAAATAAGGCAAGCCAAGGCTTGGCACCTCTCAGTTACTCTGTTAAGTAAAAAGGGGGACATTCCACTGGTGTATTAAATGCTCCCAGCCCCCCAGCCCTTTTGGGAGTTGGCTTTTGCAAATACGTAATTTTAAGAAACAAAAAATCACTTTTAATCCTGAGAGGGTGTGGTCTTTTCTGGAGCCTTACCCCATTGCTTTGCAAAGAGGATACAAGGTCAGGATGGACTGAGAAGGAACTAGAATTGCAAATGCAAATTGTTCATCCAGAATAAACCAGTTCCACTTTCTCCCACCTGGTGGGCCTTCTTCTCATGTTCAGGGCATAAGATTCTCTTGTTAGCGATCAATGCATTTTTAACAAATGGGTTTCTTCAGAGAGAGGGTTTGGGCTTCTGTCCTCTATGCATTAGCATAGACATAATTGCATGAAGGTCACAGGGATCTATCAGCTTTTTCCGGTGTTCAGACCTCCCTTAACCACTGTTTGCAGTTTTCACCAGCAAGTGAGGTGATGCAAAGGTTGCTTATTATAAGATGGATTGTTGAATGCATTATTATTTCATGTTGAGCATGTGAACCCAACTAAGCGGGGCAGAGGTTTCTCTAAATGAAACTTCCCTTTCTTTCAATTTCTTCAAGATCACCAAATGCCAAGGAAGGAGTGGAGGTGTCTATAAAAATCTTTTTTAGAGCCACTGCCACTGTTTGCCACTGTGGTGGCCAGTCAGGATTTCTTTAGGATACTGGCCACACACATATTTATGTACAGACCCCTAGCCAGACCCCTGGTGAAACTGGAGACTCTAAAGTAATAAGACACACTTGAAAAGTAAATGTTCATTTGTTCACATAAGGGTTTGTATGTTTTTCCGGGTCCTGTTGATAAGTACTTACAACTCCACTCATTGAGGCCTGGAGAACAGAGAAGGTCTGATGACATTCATGTGAAAAATGAATTTCTTTACTTTTCTAGTAGGTGACTTCCCAGGCCTCCAGTGGAGGGAAATCCAGTTTTCTTTGAGGGAGGGGTCTAGGTGCTCAGTGGTCCTCAATGCTGATATTTATTTAAAAATTGCACATGTGCGTGGGGAGTCAAAGGGAGATTTGAGATATCTCGATAAAGCATAATGAGAAATCCTAGAAGTCCCTTATTTGGACTTGATTATCTTGAAGATGTTTTTGTAATATCTACCAAAGTATTGAAAAATTGCTTCCGTTCTGCACGTAGACTTAGTCTATCCATGCTGTAGAATCGTTCAAAGACATATTTTCTTCCTCTCTTGGAATTTACTAAATCTCCCTCCCATCTTTTCCCAACAATTGTTTATCATTTGTTTTCTTATCCATCTAATAAAAGCAAAGCTGAACTCCTGTGATATCCAGGCCAGTAAAGTTCTCAACTTCTATAAATGCTTCCTCCCAGAAAACAGAGGAAAAGAGAGAGAGAGAGAGTCATCAAACACACCTAAGCAAAATTCCATGACTTACTACTGGCATACAGAGAACTTTGGGGTACGGATTCCACAAGAAGAGCAGTTCTTCCAGGGAGAAGACTTTTTCTAACTCACCTTTGCATTTCCAGGAGGCCAGCTCTTTAGCCTGTATGTATATATGTGTGGGTATGAAAATATCCATGCATGTTGGTGTTTCAATCCATGGCATATGGGTGGACCCAAGGGATTGCAACCTCCTTGCTGGCATGAGCTAAACACCTCGATCAGGGGTAGTCTGAAGCCTCTGGTCAGTCCTACACTGAGCACGTGACCCTTGCTACACCTGACCCAGGCTTCCAAGAAAGGCATAAAGGAGAAAGTGACAGCCATAGTCAGGCTTCCAGGGGTCCTGGGGCACCAGGAGCATGGAACAGGTCCTGAGGAAGTGAGGAGATAGCAGCTGGACCTCCAGAGGCTCAAACCCCCACCCACATGCTTTTGTTGTCCCATCAGACTTTGCCTACAAGACACAATTTCAAAGATAAATGATTAAGAATTGGAAGACAGTGACCTTGGAGCGCTAATATGCACATTCGGGACTCTGCTGGGGTTCAGAGCCCTGTGTGCCTACAGAAGATACCAGGCCCATGAAGCGCTCCCTGCCCTTGGCTCACTGTCAGCTGCCACTGACTCAGTTTCCACACAATTTTGGCTTGATGGTTTTCTATCAAGGGACTTCCTTATAAAGGGTCCCCAAATTTTGAAAGTGGCACCTAAACCTACAATGGGGAGCCATTTTTTTCCAAATCAATACAAATTCTGAAAATAGCATTTGTGCCTACAGAGGAATTTAGATATGGTCTCTTTCCCCAATAGGAAATTGAACTTACAAATCATCCATTCATCTGCTATACGTCACTACCAATCACCACATAAATATACTATTTGACAGAAAATTAAGATGAAGCATTGTTTTGTTTTCTATGACTTCCTAGTTACCTATGCTTAAAATGGAAAGTCAGGGTATGAATCCCAAAGGGAAATAATATAGAAGATGTCACATGTCAGGGCACCTGGATGGCTCAGTCGGTTAAGTGTCTTGACTCTTGATTTTGGCTCAGGTCACGATCTCATGGTTTGTGAGTTCGGGCCCCGTGTCGGTCTCTGTACTGGACGTGGATCCTATTTGGGATTCTCTCTCTCCCTCTCTGTCTGCCCCTCCCTTGCTCAAGTGCTCTCTCTCTCTCTCTCTCTCTCTCAAAATAAATAAATAAACTTAAGAAAAAAAGATGTTCTGTGTCTTTCCTCAGCTGTAGACCTAGCTTTCTAACAGTGTTGTGCTTTCACGAACAAAAACCACAGCCTTTCCCTTCTGACTGGCTACCGGACCATCATCAAGCTTGACAACAAGGGGACATGATCTAAATACTCCAGGGCAATATGATGGGCCTTGTGTTGAAGTTCTCCCACATTAGCTACCCATGGTACAATATGCAAGAATGTCTAAGAACTGACCATAAATGTGCTTGAAAAAATGGTCAAAGCTGTTAAATACTGTGCCTCAAATTTTTGGTACAAGCTTAGGTGAAAATGTGTGTGTGTGTGTTTGTGTGTGTGTGTGTGTGTGTACATGCACACACCCATGTGTGTTCATGTGTGTTCTGGAGTGGGAAGAGGCAAAAGGGGGGGAAGCTAGTGTACTTTTTCTCGCCTATCACCTGTGCTGTAGTGTTGTGCCATTCAGGTGGTGTGCGGTAGAGGCCAGTGTAGTTCTTGCTGCAATATCTCATCCTCCAGCCTTTTCTAGCAATATGTGGGTTTGTTTTCTAATACCTGCAAAGCTTCTCTGTGGCCTTACAGGCCTGTGGGGCTGCCCCACCAAAAGTCTCATCAGGAGATCTTAAACTGTGTCAGTGTATTGAGGCTCTTAGCTGAGCAGCCCCACATAGATACCTGGAAACCCAAGCCTGAAGGGGAAGGGGGGCGGCAAATAGAAATTGCTGTGTCACGGGGTACCTGGGTGGCTCAGTTGGTTAGGCAACCGACTTCAGCTCAGGTCATGATCTCGTGGTTTGTGGGTTTGAGCCCCGTGTCAGGCCCTGTGCTGACAGCTCAGAGCCTGGAGCCTGCTTCAGATTCTGTGTCTCCCTCTCTCTCTGCCCCTCCCCAGCTCACACACTGTCTCTCTCTATCTCAAAAAATGAATAAAACGTTAAAAAAATTAAAAGAGACAGAAATTGCTGTGTCATGATCACATAGGCCCAACATCCTGGCTCCAGACTGAAGTTTCATGGATACCACAAGGGTAGATCATCCCCCACTCCTCCTCTGAGACCCTAGATGCCTTCCAGAGGCCTGAACTCAGCACAACCCTTCAGCGGCAAGGAGGTTGCTGATCTAATGTTCTGAATATGATTTCACCATGAGCTACAACAGAATAAACCATTATTTTGAGTGGAAATGATAGCCTCTGGGTACAGTCGCTTCTGACAAAACATGAATGCTACAAGATCTCGGAGACGCCCAGTGCAGAAACTTGTGGTCATCCATCTGCAGTGGTCGCATTTGTGATGGCAAAGATCAGGTGGTTGGGTGGTCACCAACCACTGACTTACCCAGACTCTGAGATTTCACACAGCAGTCAAATTGAAGGAGCACGTTAATAATTGTGTGAACAGAAAGATCTCAACATTTCATTTTGCCAAGCAAAAATACCTTTCAGAACTGCCATGAGCTGTCATTATCAGATAACAAAGGCATTTGAATGCCCTTCTCTCACCCTGAAGGGTGTGTTTACATTTAAAAGACAATCTTTTAAATAGAAAAAATTTAGTTTAATGAAAAATTCACTGCGTTGCATTTTTTCCCCATTATCTGTGAAGTGTGTGTTTAACATTAGGGGACACTAGTCGGTCACAGAGCATTGGGGAGTTTCTCATTGACATGGTAGGGTTTGAGGATCAGGATGTCTCTGCTTACGCTCCTCCAGAAACAGACTATGTCTGACAAACACTCTGAAAATTTTTCTTCTTGGAATAACTAATTCCTCTTTTCCCTCAATTCTTTTTTCTAGAGACACCAATATAATTTTCTTTATATCTATAAAGTTCTATGTGCTAAGTAATACATTAATTTCTTTATATATATTGTTTAATCAGCCCTTACAATAACCCTATAAGGTAAGCTTATGATTATTGTGTCCATTTATACAGGAAACTAAACTTTATAGAGATTAACTCACTATTACTCACGTAACAAGTAAGTGACAGAGAGGCAACCATATCCCAGGTCATCTGATCAATAGAAGGCCCTTGTCTTGATCAGCTAGACTATCTACCACTCAAATATCTCATAATACCTACCGTTAACTGAATACTTACTGTGGGCCAGCCACTGTGCTCTGTAATTTATATAATTTTCTCATTTAATCTCTATAGTAACCCCTATATTAGTAGTATTATCATTCCCATTTTACAGATGTGTAAACTAAGGTTTAGGCAGGTTAAATAACTCGCTTATGGTCACGCAGTTAGTGAGGGATAGCATCAGGATTTGAACCCAGTTCTGTTAGACTCCAAGGCTACACTACCTTATAATGTCAAATGCCAAGTGTTTTAGGGAGATAGAACATAATAAATCCCCAATGCCGTGACAGAAACCATGTTTTTCAGGTATTTTCCTAGTGGAACTTGGCTCTGGAGACCTCTAGGTTCCAGATCTGGGAAAGTGGGTGACGGAGGCATGGAAATGGCACAGGATGAGAGGAGGGTGAAGGGTGGATCCCACCAGACGTGAGCTTTTTCTGTGCCCCATTTCCTCCCAGACAGACTCTGACAAATTCCTAAGAACTAAGCACCCCCATATTCTTTAAAATAATGTTCATCATGAGCTACAGGACAGCTGCATTCTTAGTTTAGGGTCTACATGCTGAAGGCATGATCTCTGGGCCGGCAGCTTTGGCATCACCAGACACCTTGTTAGAAAGGCGCACAGGTCCCAGCGCATCCAGGTCTGAGATCCACTGAACCGGAACCTGCGTGTTGTAACAAAATCCCCGGGTGATTTACACCCACAGTAAAGTGTGAGAAGTACTGGCTTTGTGTTTGTAAGTCCTTCCTTCCCTTCCTCCCTGCTTCCTTCTTTTCTCCTTCCCTTCCTCTCTCTTCCCCTCATCCCTTCCTTGTTTCCTTTCCCCTTCCTTCCTCCCCTCCCTTCCTTCTTTCCTTCCTTCCTCCCTCCCTCCCTTACTTTACTTGGGTGGCATTCAAACACAAATATACCAGAAGATGCTTAATTTCCATCAGACACTTGCAGTAGACTATCATATCCTTGCTCACAGAAGTCGGGGCAGGAAAAGAACACATTCAAGAGGAACGCTCCATCACAGTAACAACCCTCCACAACCCCACCCCCCACCATCCTGCAACCCAGTGGGAGGACTCCTGGCAAAAAGAGGTTCACAGCAGGAAGAGCAGGTCCTACATTCTTAAAGGGAAGCATATTTATCCTGTTTAAAACACAACAAAACCGATGCCAAATGTAGCCCCACATTCTAGCTTTGTGATTTATGGCAATTTTCCTGACACTTCCTCCGTCTATAACCACATCTTCGCTTTTCCATTTGTGAGGATCCATGAAGATAAGAGTCTGGTCGATCCATTTCAGTTATTTACTCTCAGAATACCACATCCTTTGCAAAAGTAGCCAGAGTGCCACTTTAAAAAGGGGGAATAAAAATTTTAAATCTCTTAAAGCTGAAATAAAACTGTGTTTCTGCAGATACTTGGAAAGGGTGGCATTTGCGATCGCTCTTGCGTGCAACTCAAGATTGGTGGGAAGTGGGGTCATTTAGACCTCAGCAAAGGACAGGAAGGAAATACCCCTGAGGAACTGCCTCACACATAATTGTAGCGTCACCCCTAGTTAGCAACCCCTTATGGTAACAGAGCCTTTGTGCTAGGAAGAGAAGGATGCTGTCTAGCTCATTATACACAAGTTACCAGACGCTACCAAACCTTCTTCAGAGATTGGGTAACAAAAGATCGCAGCTGTAATGAGATTAAGCAGATCCAGAATATAAAAATGCAAATGAATGCCCCATCAATAGATTGTCGGTTAGATTTTTTTTTTCCCCTGACAGTTGGTTGTAAAAAACCAAACAGCCAAACATCTAGTCCAATTCATGGGTCCATGACCATTTTTCTCTCACTTAGTCTATTTATCTCTTAGCATTACTGTAATTGAAAAAGTACTATTGCTAAAAGATGCCATTAACTTGAGTGCATTCATAGAGTGTTATATCACTAATAGACTTAGGTCATATTCTTTTATCCTTTTAGCAAAGCATTATTTCGTTGTCCTCTTGTTCTGAAGATTGTGTTCCACTTAAAGTCAAATAGAACAAAAGCTTCACAGAACTTGTTCATACTGTTTTTTATCATTATTTAGACTCTGTTACATGACAGCATCAAATGCGTAGCAATTTCTATTTGTTATATTAACTTCTTTTTGGATCCGTGTCAGAGCTCATAATGTAAAACTGTGCCTTCCAAACTTGACTTGCACTGAGATGATAACTGTAAGGTTTTAAGTCCAAATACTCTTAAGATTTACTTGTTGAATTTACATTTGACTTGAGAATAGGGAGATCAGGGTTGAAACAAGAAACAGAGCAAACTACTAACTACAATAGTGAAAGGTGAGATAGTGGAAGAAGGCGTGTGCAACCATTTAAAAATATATGCGGGATTTCATCAAATCTAGAATTCCATTGATGTACATCTAATGAATGTTTTCTGTTTCACTAAGAAAGAAAAAAGCTCCCGAGTAAACCATGACATGCCTGCCACTGATTATAATGCACATCCCAATTTTTATTCCGAAATCTTCCTTTTAAGGTATCACATTAAAATATTGGAGAAGTGGGGTGCTACGGTGGCTCAGCTGGTTAAGTACCTGACTCTTGATATCAGTCTAGGTCTTGATCTCAGGGATGTGAGTTTGGGCCCCACATTGGGCCCCGCCCTGGGTGTGGGGCCTACTTAAAAAATAAATAAAATAAAATATGGGGGAGCTGGAGGTATGATTTTCAGGGCAGTGTGTCTGTTTTGGCTTTGGCCAAAAATGGCTTACTTGTGCCTAAGAATCTATACACAGGCTGGGGTGGTGTCTGAATGAGATTCTAAGTACATCTTGGCTTCTAAGTAGAGCATAAGCACAGAGGTGTGTACAAGGGGACTCCAAAAATAAAGACCAAATAAATACATAAGGACCAGGTAGGGCAAGCCACAAGGGAGGTGATGACAGCCCTCGTGAGTAAGCAAGTGGCAAATGATTGCTTAGAGTCCAGCCTGATTCTGTTTGTATTTTTTATCTTATTTTAAGTTTGTTTGTTTGTTTGTTTATTTAATTTTTTGAGAGAGAGATCAATACTTCATCCTATTCCTATAAAACTTCCTTTGAGAAAGAGTGGGGGGAGGGGCAGAAGGAGAGAGAGACACAGAGAGAGAGACAAAGAGAGAGAGACGGAGAGAGAATCCCAAGCAGGCTCTATCCCCAGCACAGAGCCGGATGAGGGGCTCCAGCTCACCACCGAGAGATCATGACCTGGGATGAAATCAAGAGTCAAACGCTTGACCGACTGAGTCACCCAGGTGCCCCATGTACTTTACTTTATTTTATTATTTTATTACGGTGGTAAGAACACTTAACAGGAGATCCACACTCTCAACAAATTTTTAAGGGCACAATATAGTATTGTTAACTATAGGCACAATGTTGTACTTACAGAATTTATTCATCTTGTGTTACTAGAACATGATACCCATCAAACAGCAACTCCCCTCTCCCCCTCCCCCCAACTCCTGGCAACCACCATTCTGCAGTCTGGTTTTATGAGGTTGACTAATCATATAATATTATACTTCATATAAGTGGAATTGTGCAGTGTTTGTCATTCTGTGACTAGTTTATTTCACTTCAGGTTCATCCATATTGCATATGGCAGGATTTCCTTCTCTCTTTTTTTAAAGTTTTTAAAAAAATTTTATTTAAAGAGAGAGAGAGAGAGAGAGAGAGAGAGAGACAGAGCATGAGCAGAGAAGGGGCAGAGAGAGAGGGAGATACAGAATCCAAAGCAGGCTCCAGGTTCTGAGCTGTCAGCACAGAGCCCAACATGGGGCTCTAACTCAGGGCTGTGACATCATGACCTGAGCCAAAGTTGGACGCTTAACTGACTGAGCCACCCAAGTACCCCTCCTTCTTTTGTAAGGTTACATAGTATTCCATTTTATGTATACATCACATTTTCTTTATTCATTTATTCACAGCTAGACATTTCAGTTGTTTCCACATCTTGGCTAGTGTAGACAATAAGATATCATCTTCCTGTTAGGACAGCTATTATCAAAAAAAAAAAAAAAGGTAACAAATGTTGGGGAGGATGTGGAGAAACTGGAACCCCTGTGCACTGTTGGTATGAATGTAAAATGGTACAGCTTCTGGGAAAACAATAAAGAATTCCTCCCCCTAAAATTAAGAATACAATGCCATAGGATCCAATGATCTCAATCCTGGGTATCTATGGAACAGAATTGAAATCAGGATCTCAATGAGATTCTGTCCTATGTTTATTGTGGTATCATTCACAATAGCCAAGATACGTTTGCATTTTCTTGCAGCTACCTTTTCCCTGTACTTGCTCTCTGGTTCTTGTCCTGCAGGGGAGCTACCCTTGGGAGCCTCTGAGGTCAAGACTGTGAACTCTAGCCACCTCATCTGAAAATGGTGATGCCAAACAACCCTTTGATGATTCACTGTTCATGATATTACATTCTTGCCAGGTGGAGGGTATTTTGCAAGATGCTGGGGACACATAAAAATAATACTGTGTTGTCCCGCTTCTCCTCATTATTTAATTAGTTCACTCATTCCCAACAAATATTTACAGAATGGTCACCAGGCATGATCCCCTGGCCTGCTGTGCATTAGATGAATGGTTAAACAAAGAATTATTTCAGGAGACCTCCCTGAACGGGACTCTGGGGAACCCTGGGGAAACTCTAGGCAACAAGGGGCCTCCCCAGGATGTCTCTATCTCCACTAGTTTCCCTGTTAAGAGAAGATGTTTGGGAATACTTGATCCTATTCCTATAAAACTTCCTTTGAGACAGACTCTTCATGTTTAACAATATAAAGGCTGGAAGAAAAAAATAATATATAAAGCCTGGAATATAATTGTAATGGCTCATACAATTGAAAAGGAAGTTGCAAGACGTGGATCCTTTAAGCCAAAAATCTCCAGTGACAGCTTCCCTGTGCTGGCAAAAGGAATAAGAATTCAGCGGCTTGGCGTGGGATCTGTTCACCCCAAGATTATTTACTGTATATTTTAGCTGAACCAAAATGCCTATCCTTAGTTCATTCTTGCTCCTCTGCCCACAACCCTTTCTTCTCCCTAGCCTATGGGAATGCAGATCTAATGACTGCACGAAGGTTATATGGATGCCCATTGCCGCTTCCTTAGGTAACAATGGCTAAACATCAGCTTGAGAAATCCCAGGTCTATATTATTTATGAAGCAGCAATTCTCCTGTAAATAACCCAGTTGTTAAAATGATATGTATCTATGTAATTGAGTCTTCTGTATACAAATAAATAAGACTTTATTGCAATGTCAGAAGTTAACAGACCAGTCAATAAAATCAATAGCTCACTTTTTCTTGCTTATATATCTAACTTTTCTCCACCTTTCCTATGCCCTCTGTTTGTTCTGGTTACATATTACCGCTCAGAAGAAAATACAGCTCTGGGTTCCTGCTTATGAAATGGTAGGCAAGAGGGGAGGTGGCAAACAAAGGGAAAGAGAAAACCATGCCACCTTCTGCCCACGCAGGGTTTCGAGTTTACATGTGTGTTTATTTAAGGGGACGAAAGACTGCAGACAATTTGAACAAGAGTGCCCTACTGAGGGCACAAGTGAACCAGGTCACAGCCATAGGTAAGCGTCCAGGCTGGTATCGCATTGTCCCCCGACTGCTGTCGTTATGGCCCTGCTGCATTAGAGCTCCACTCTTTTTGCAACCATGGCTGAGGTTCCTGTCAGCATTTTCCTTGTAAATCCCCAGTTTTGAGAAGTTGGTATTCAGCTGGAAAAATGTGTCCTGCGTAAACCTTCGCGCACACTATCTCTGAAGTAGGGAAGACGTTATGTGGAGTTGGTAGCTTATTTTTTTAAAGCAATTCGCTTAATTGATTTGGCCCTTGTTGAGCTCACTAAAAGAGCTTAAAAGGGCTGCTTGATATTTTTTTGTGCTTCTTTTAAAAATCCAATTAAACAAATTGGCATTGATCCAAATTTCCTGCACCTGAGTGGGGAAAGATAACCAAAATAGAGAAAAAGAAAAATTAATGGATGGGGGTCACTCTAATCTTCATGATGGTCTATTGCTGTGCAAATAAGTCCATGATTTAATGGCTCATTTGCATGGACCAATTTGCCCTCTCCCATGGACTAGACAGATACATGAAATTGTCCCTCATTATTATCTATCAGAACAGGCCTGGGACTCTGGGTAAAGGAGGCCCCTGGCATTTGTAAAACTTGATGAGGAATGCAGGTGTCATCCTGGACTTACGGTCCTTAATCAGGCTGGGTGGAATACTAGATTCTTAGTGGTTTTATATCAAGAACATTGTAATGCTCATACTTTGGCTTGGAGCATGACGTCATAATTCAGATTTGGATAGCATATTCTGTAACATAACAATAAGGAATCGCCTTCACCATTGTGGATCAGGAATAGTAATGCCCATTTTTAAATTTACTCTTTGACAAATGGGTGTTATAAGAGAAGGTGGTCTACAAGAACTCTTGGTATCATCAGGCCTACGAAAAAGTGGAATTATTGGTTAGGAAAAACAATTGTTGCCAACCCAGGTTACAGAACACATGATTTCCCCAGAAGAAACAGTTCAGGTTTGGGTATAATGTGTGCAAAGCGCCAGTGGAGATATTGATAGTGCCAGATACTCAAGGAAGAGGGGTTAAGTGCAGACCCAGACTCAGAACAACCAACAAACAGGTGCTGCGTAAAACCACAGAGTGGATAACTCCCAGGACAAGTATGTTAGAAGAGCAATGACTTGAAGATGAAATTCTGGGAAGCAGCAACAGTTTACGATCACAGCAGGAAAGAGGACCCCAGGAGTTAACCGAGGAGAAACGCTCAGTGCCTAAGATATGAACTCAGGGTTCAAAGGTCTCTAGTGGCCAAGGAGGGAAAGACTTGGCCAGAGAATGGTACCATTGGGCATCCACCCCAAATGCTTTGAGGGACTAAGTAAGAGAAGAGAAAGATATCAATTAGACCCGTTGGTGTGCTAACACATACTAGCTACTTAAAATACTAGAGTGATAAATGCTAACACGAGTACTTTCATTGTCATGATGGAGATTGAGGATGCATTTCAGTGAGTGGACAGATGCACAGGAAGTGAAGTAAAGAGTATGTGTTTAAACAGGCCGGAGAGTTTAGATCAGTGATTTCCAAAATGTGGGGTACAGTTCTTAGTGGGATAGGAAATAAACTTAGTGAGTTGCAACCAGCATTAAAAAAAACACAACAGTAAAGAATGTAATAGAATAGAGTAGATGAACATAGGGGAAGTGATGGAAAAGTAAAAAAGGAGAGGGAAGCCAAGACTCTTAAATACAGAGAATAAACTAAGGGTTGCTGGAGGGAGGTGGGGGGGATGGGATGGGCTAAATGGGTGATGGGCATGAAGGAGGGCACTTGTTGGGGTGAGCACTGGGTGTCATATGTAAGAGATGAATCACTGGGGACACTGTGTGTTAACTAACTTGAATTCAAAGAAAGAAAGAAAGAATAGAGTAGATTAAGATAGAATTAAATATTTGGCACATATTAAGGGCAAGTATTATTTCAAGAAATTTTTGTTCCAGTTATATTTATGTGTATATTGAGTCCCAACATGAAATGTGTTTTTTTGTTTTTTTGTTTTTTTTTTTACTGTAAATTGAAGTTAAAAAGTGTGAAATCTTCTGGATTCAAAGGCAAAAAAGATAGTATGAAGTAAAGTATTTGTTTGTTTAAAGATGGTAGAGACTAAAGACTGTTATAATCTGAGTAGAAGGGAATAGTTAAGAAGGAAAGGTTAAAAACATTAGTGAGAAAGTTGGTATTCCTCATGGAATAAGGTCTTCAAAGAAGTGGGAGGGATGGACTCAGAGCTCATGTGAGGTGTGGGCTTTGAAAGAGAGGAAGGGGAAACCACTCTTGGGACCAGAAGGAAAGAGAATGAGCGTGTTTTGAAGAAGCTGGTGGAAAAGCAACCTGATCACTTCAATTTTCTAAGCGAAGGAAAACTCAGCTCATCTGCTGTGAGAGAGGTAGGAATGGTTGGGTGTGAGGGGGTGTTTGGGGGTGTTCAGAATAGCCACTGAAAGGAGTGGGGACACGAGTTCTTTGTGAACAAGTAACAGGACAGGTTGAAGAAGCTGCTGATTTTGTGTGCTTCCAATCTCCAGAATCGTCGGTTGGTGTAGAGAACTGAATGAATGGTGGCCCCCAAAAGATATGTTCACCTTCTAATCCCCAGAAACCGTGAGCATTGCCTTATTTGGGTGAAAGAATAGGCACGGTAGGAACAAGGGCTGAGAGAGGACACAGAACGAGGTCAAGATCAGCCCATGATTTTCAAAGCAGAAAAGTGCCGGATGACGGCAGAGTTAGGCATGAGAGTGCATGTCTGCAGAGTGCAGATGATGACCAGTGGAGTGGGGGTGGCCTTTGGTAACAGAAACGTCTGTGGAATACCAAAGAAGAGCAAGGTTCTCAAAGGGAAACAACAGAGAAGTAATGGTGTATTTGCAACATTTGGGGGATGAGACGACACTGACCTTCTGGTGCCAGGGTGTATAGAGGGGTCAAGAATGAGCAGTCTCTACTTGAAAGACTGCAAAATAAATAAATAAATAAATAAATAAATAAATAAATAAATAAATAAAGCCACGTCCATGGTGAACAGCCAAGTTTCTTTTATTTATTTATTTATTTATTTAAAAAATTTTTTTTTTCAACGTTTATTTATTTTCGGGACAGAGAGAGACAGAGCATGAACGGGGGAGGGGCAGAGAGAGAGGGAGACACAGAATCGGAAACAGGCTCCAGGCTCTGAGCCATCAGCCCAGAGCCCGACGCGGGGCTCGAACTCACGGACCGCGAGATCGTGACCTGGCTGAAGTCGGACGCTTAACCGACTGCGCCACCCAGGCGCCCCCCAAGTTTCTTTTAAAGCCAGAAGGTAGAGAATGCTTTCTGCAGACAGAACACTTATTCTCAGCCCTGGAATGGATGCACATTAGAATCCTATGTATACCTTCACCGTGCATGCCTAGGACCCAGCTCCAGAAATTCTAGTCTAATATGTAGGGGTGGAACTTAAATATTTGCGTTATTTAAAATGCACCAGATGATACTGATGGGTAGTCAATTGAGAACCATCAATGAGACATCTTATCACAAAATGGTGTTCTAGAAGGCAAACGGAAAAGGTTGGCGGGAAGGTCAGCAGTGGGAAGCTGGTAAGAAGAGGAGGGGCCCAATGCAAAATGACAGTGCAGCGTCCTTTGTTCAAAATTGTTAGGAATTTCAAGACCATGAGAGGAGGGCCTTAAACTAAGCACAGTTCCTTCTCAGCTGGCCCTGACACAAGTAGAAGGCAAGTGACCAAGATGGCAAAGGCGTAAAGCCGGAGCTTCCCATGCAATTCTGGGATCAAGCCTTTGGTGTAGACACAAACTAATTCCTAGTAGCATCAAGGCCCAGCGGAGCCAGTGACCAGTGGGCAGGTGCGTGGAGGCTTCCTCTGTACATTGTGCCTGGCAGATGGTGGGGCCTGTTTGCTAAATGAGCAACATTGAAAATACTTCGTAAAAGAATTCCTCTTTTGTCTTTGCATCAACTCAAAAGGTTTCAGTGGAGATTTCAGATGCAGTGTTCTATCTTCTCTTTTATGCTTTTGTCCTCTATTTTTAAAAAACCTAATAGCCCATTAATTCTTCAGGATGGACCTTCCCCTGAGGAAGCCCCTTAGCTTTTGTGGTTCTCATGCATGCATGGCTACACACAATTGGACGGATTTGCCTCTGTCTTTGTGCTGTTTTCTGCATTCGCAGTTACTTCCCAATTGGAAAAACAGTGAACCGGCCTCTCTTGCTGCCTCCTTCAAACCCTAGCTCAGAATTTACTCTTCTGGGGAGCTCTCCGTTGCCAGCCCAACATCACTCAGCCAGCCCCTCCTTCTGCCACTATTGATCCCTCTACAATTGGGCAGCACTTTTAATTTTTCAAAGAGCTTTCACATACATTTTCTCATTTGACCCTTACAACAATCCTGTGAAGTAGGGAGAGCAAGTATTATTATCCCCATTTGGAAGACGGGGAAAATGAAATACAATGCACTTAAGTGGCAGGCCCGAGTGATACGACATGCAGGTGGTCAATGGCAGTGTCAGGACAGAACCGAATCCTCCCCGCTCCCCACCAGCTCTGAGAACTTGCCAGTAGACATGGAGTGATTATAACTGGGGCCATGTGCATTTTCCATTCTTAATATTTTCTGTACACATTGTTTTTCATCTGCTCCAGGCCTCTACAACTCAAAATGTGGTCTACGGGCAGGCAATGACTGCACGGTCTCAGATCGCCGTGGGCCTACTGGATCAGAATCTGTGGTCCCCAGACTTCAGATTCCCAGGCATTTGCAACAACTTGGATGGACCTTGAAGGCATTATAGTAAGTGAAATGGTCAGGCAGAGAGAGACATATACTGTATGAGCTCACTTATATGGGAAAATCTAAGAAAGAAAAAAAGTCCAAGCAAACCCAAACTCATAGGAAAAGCAATCAGATTTGTAGTTATCAGAAGCAGAGGGTGGCAGGAGGGGGATTGAACGAAGGTAGACACAAGGTAGGAACTACATTTCATATGAAATGATGGATGTTAACTAAACTTATTGTAGTAATTATTTATGATGCATATAAGCTCCATCACTATGCTGTGCACCTGAAACTTACATAGGGGAACCAAGATCCCCGGGTGATGTCTATGTGTTTTAAAGACGGAACCAGTGCCATAGATCGTGTGTGTGTGTGTGTGTGTGTGTGTGTGTGTGTGTGCGTGCGCACGCGCCCGAGCGCGCGCGCTCTCTGAATCCCACGGAAATAATAACAATAGGAAAGACTCACATTGGGTTCATCAGATGGCAGACTAAACACATAATATATACTAACTCAGTTAATCCCCATGACAGCCCCAGCTATGGAAGGAGAGGGCACCCTGTGACCTACCTTTTACAAACAGCCAAAGCAAGGCACAGAGAGGTTAAGTAACTTTGCCCAACCCAGTAAAAGTGACAGAATTGGGATCTGAGTCCAGGGAGTGTGGCACCAACATGCATGTTCTCGAGCATCACACTATTCAATCTCACTGATGAAACAAAGGAATGCCCTCCCTGGCCTTTTGGGATCATTCCACAGCACTTAAGACACCAGTCTCAATATAGTAGTGGTGACTTAGGTTTTCTTTCTTTAACAAAGTGGAATACAATCATATTATCATCATGTAATTGTAACTCCAGTTATCTGGAGGCCAGAACCCTGGAAACCTAGGCTTCCAGAAGACCTTCAGAGACGACCCAGATGCATTTTAATTATGAAAAGATAGCTTTTGCTCCCCTAATAAAACTCAGCTCAGACACACACCTGGTAATTGCCTTGGGCATGAAAAGAAATGCCCTAATGGGGTGGAAGTATCTGGAGAAGGAAAAGAAGTCATGATGAGAGGATACAAATACACAAGCATTGTCCTTGGGCCTCTGGAGACGTCAGGTCCCTAGAAAGGAAGCAGGCAGCTTCCCTGCCAAGCAGCCCCAATGGGGGCCTACCTTTGGGCTGTTACCTCCGTCCAGGATCTGCTCCCAGCTTTGCCGTCTCTGTGAACTTGATTGTCATGATTCTGTTAGTTCATAGGGAAGAGCTTTTCTCCCAGACAGACTCACATTTACCAAACTCACAAGGTTTGTAAACCCCTAAATGGCAACATATTAAATTTAATTTAATAACAACAGATTCTTTGCCCGTAGGCCATGCTTCTCCAGTTGGGAGAGTTTCTGCATGGGTAATTTTAAAAATCTATTTAATAGTACAATTTTAATATAAATTTTATTATATTTACAATATTATAATAGAAGATAAAAAATAAAGGCATTTTTTTTTTTTGCAATCAAACTTGAGAATGTAAAACTCCATAAACTCTCCTTATTCAATGAGAGGATAGAGAGATTTTCACAGGGTGGGGAGAATATAAAAGTGAGGGATAGTAACATTTTAATATTTAGGGAAAGAGAGATTTTTTTTAAATCTCTTGAAAGCTTGAAAAAAAACTGACACAGGCAGAGTTACATGAAATACAATTTACAATTAGAACCTATGTTTGTAAACACAGATTTATAGCAAGGGGAATAAGATGCTTGTTTGAGTCATCTATTCAGAGATCGCTGATTTTAAAATACAGCATCAGTGTAATAACTTCTTAGATAAAAATGCTATAGCACAAGTATAAGAGATTGTGAGACATTCCTTAATTTGAGAATGTTAAAAATCTTAGTGTAAAGAAAACCGGACATCTCATACGTGATGGAATCAGGCTGTGAGCCGATGATTATAGGGAGCTGCCAGATCCTTTGGATCAAGTTCTCTCAGGCTGTGCTGACCCGTCCCCTGCAAAGTGCCTGGAGGAATCCTCCCCACTTGTGTTGCTCCGTCGCTGGGCAACCGGACTTCTGATTAAACCAGAGGCCAAGTCTGTTGAAAGTGACTTTGCCTCTGTCTGTCCCATGTTGTTTCTAAATTACAATCTCTGAAAGCATTCTTATTTCTCTTCTTTCCCAAATTTTGGGTCGTCTCCCCAAATATTCTGATCCCAGGGAATGTAACAAAGCAGCACACTTGAGCTTCCACCCCTAACCCCCCACCACTTCCCATGGCAGATATTACTAGTCAAATCCATCGTGGTTTCCACTCCTAGCCCCCCACAACTTCTCACGGCAGACATTACTAGTCAAACCCATCATGGCTGGCATGGCTGGCTCATTCCTGCCTTGAGCTCTGTGTGAGGGCAGCACTGGGGAAGCCCTGAGGAGATTCTTGTGGTTTCTGAATCATCAAAAATTGGGAGTGGAGCTGGGATGAAGGACAGCACGGGCCAGCCTCCTAGAGATGAATACATTGAATGATGGACACTGAATTATGCATGTGTATCCCCTTATACTAGCCTAATATTTATTATAAAAATAAATCATTTTATGAGAAAAGGCTGATAACTGTACATTATATCTGAAGAAAGGTAAAAGTGTCAAAAGTTGAGAATAGTAGAGAAAGGATAGGTTAGTTAATTAGTAAATCGTGAGTCTATGAGTCTATAGATAAATTTTGTGGCTTTCTATGGACATTTTTTCTGAGTAAGGCCCATCCTTCTAATGAAATTGATGTGTTTTAATTATGTGCATTGACTTATGCTGGTAGGCACCAATGTGTTCTTGATTTTTAACAGACTAAGGGCCTATTGACCTATTTTTTATGCTTCATGTTACGGACTCATATTTAGTATGTTGTACATGGTATTTGGGAACCTTCAATGTTCTAGAATTTTAAAATATGGGATCTATTGCTAACCCAAGATGCGGGGTGTGTGTTTGTATGTGTCTATTTCTTTTTAACTTTTCTTCAGTGCTATGCTCATTTGTAGATGAAAGAAGATTTCAAAACTAGGATAGCAAAATCATTATCAGTTAGACGTCTGTAGAGCAATGCTGGTTGAGGAAGCCTATTTTGGTAAGGGAAACCTTTCCCTGTCTTCCTGTCTCCCCTCATCTTGCCTCATCGGTCCAATCTATGGAGCAGATGCTAACTCACCAGATACAACATGGTAACAGAGGAGGCTCAGTGATGGTGTTGTGTAACCCTCCATGCAGGCAACACCCAGGCACCGTAGAGAAATCTCATTCTCATTATTCATAGCATTAAAGATAAAATCAACATGCTCTAAGCTGCAATTCTTCTCAAAAGCAAACATTAAGAATAATCTAGAAACGTGAGGCTGCTTTGGTGATTGAGCCATATTTGTTCTCTCTGACAAAGAATTTAAAGGCTTAGGGATGAGCCCTCCAGCCCCAAACACCACAGCAGGAATCCTGAGGTGAGAGAAGCTCTCCTTGACATTCCATGGGAGAGAGGAGGTGGGGTTGGGGGCAGGGGCCTCAAGCCAGTGGTGGTTGTGTGGTAAACATGTGTGGTAAACATGTCTCTGCTCAGTAGGACACCAAAAGCTGTGAAGGAGGGAGAGGAGGAAAGATCAAGGAAGACAACAAGAAAAATGGGAACATGTTTGGCAAAAGTATGCTCTTTGATATGCTGACTGACCTGGGATAAAGACACCTGGGGGACAGACTTCTTTCATGGAAACTGAACTTAGGGAAGACCTAAGTCACAGGGACCCTTCTGGTAAGAGGTGTCGGCATGGAAAGGCAGGGATGGAGGTGGAGGGCAGGCAAGGATGAAACCCAGGTGTCCAGCTTGGGGTCTTTTGAGTGGATGAGGAGGAGGCCAGTCTGTGAGATGAAGGAAGCAGGACAGGAAGCAATGATTTCTGAGGTCCCTCAGATACTGGAGCTTCTTCCTCCATTAAAAAAAAAAAATCAAAATTATATTTTAAGATTGCATTGGTATAAAGACAGATATAATCGGGGCACCTGGGTGGCTTAGTCGGTTAAACGTCCGACTTCAGCTCAGGTCATGATCTTGCAGTTTGTGTGTTCATGCCCCGTGTCGGGCTCTGTGCTGAGTTTTCAAAGCCTGGAGCCTGCTTCAGATTCTGTGTCTCCCTCTCTCTCTGCCCCTCCCCTGCTCACACTCTGTCTCTCTCTCTCAAAAATAAATAAACATTAAAAAAACTTAAAGACATATAATCTAGGCTAGATTCATTATTACATTATTATATTTGTTGTACTATATTTTATTATTACTATATGTATTTATTATTATATTTTGTGTTTGTAAATACCTTTATTACGTTTCTTTTTCCTCTGCTATTAAACACGATTAAAATTAAAACATTGAGGGGTGCCTGGGTGTCTCAGTCGGTTGGGTGTCTGACTTCAGCTCAGGTCATGATCTTACAGATGGTGGGTTTGAGTCCCACGTCAGGCTCTGTGGGGACAGCTCAGGGCCTGGAGCCTGCTTTGGATCCTGTGTCTCATTCTCTCTCTCCCCCTCCCCCGCTTGTGCTCTGTCTCTCAAAAATAAATAAATGTTAAAAAAAAATTGTTTTTAATTAAATTAAAACATTGACACGGACCCCTAAAAGTATCATGGTCACTGGGCTTCACCTGTCGTACCTAATGAAGTCGACCCTAGACACACTTCCCGACTTGCCTGGGATGGTTTGGGATTATACCTGTTATTGTGGCTTAAGTGTTAGGAATGTACCATTTTCACATTCAAAAGTGGCCTAATTTGGACAGGAGAACATATGGTAACCTTATAGTGATGTCCTATGTTTGGGACCTGCTTAGTTTGAGGTGCCCATTGGGACATCTGAGTGAAAGTGTCTAGTGAAAAACTGGAGGTATGACTGGAAGCCAGAAGAAAGACCTGAGGTCAAAATATAGGGTGTGAAT
>NW_024412391.1:86333919-86369955 GCF_014898765.1 Herpailurus yagouaroundi | reverse complement strand
TTAAAGACATATAATCTAGGCTAGATTCATTATTACATTATTATATTTGTTGTACTATATTTTATTATTACTATATGTATTTATTATTATATTTTGTGTTTGTAAATACCTTTATTATGTTTCTTTTTCCTCTGCTATTAAACACGATTAAAATTAAAACATTGAGGGGTGCCTGGGTGTCTCAGTCGGTTGGGTGTCTGACTTCAGCTCAGGTCATGATCTTACAGATGGTGGGTTTGAGTCCCACGTCAGGCTATGTGGGGACAGCTCAGGGCCTGGAGCCTGCTTTGGATCCTGTGTCTCATTCTCTCTCTCCCCCTCCCCCGCTTGTGCTCTGTCTCTCAAAAATAAATAAATGTTAAAAAAAATTTTTTTTAATTAAATTAAAACATTGACACGGACCCCTAAAAGTATCATGGTCACTGGGCTTCACCTGTCGTACCTAATGAAGTCGACCCTAGACACACTTCCCGACTTGCCTGGGATGGTTTGGGATTATACCTGTTATTGTGGCTTAAGTGTTAGGAATGTACCATTTTCACATTCAAAAGTGGCCTAATTTGGACAGGAGAACATATGGTAACCTTATAGTGATGTCCTATGTTTGGGACCTGCTTAGTTTGAGGTGCCCATTGGGACATCTGAGTGAAAGTGTCTAGTGAAAAACTGGAGGTATGACTGGAAGCCAGAAGAAAGACCTGAGGTCAAAATATAGGGTGTGAATTATGGGTTTTCAAATTCCATTGAAACCATGGGACCCAATGCATGAGAAAAATAGAGGAGGAAAGCACATTCTGGGGAGGGACAGAAGAAGGCCTAGTGACATAAAGACTTGGGAGGAGAAAACCCCACAAAATAGAGTTGTGTCACAAATCACGGAAAAAATGATTCGACGGTGGTGGGAAGAGACAACAGCATGAAACACTGGAGAGAGGTCACATGAGAAGGGGGATCAAGTGGGTTCCCCCTTGGCTGGATTTAGTACAAGGAGCACATTGCCAATCCAGTGAGAGAGGTGTGGTTTCAGTGGCCAGAAGGGAGACAGATGACAGGGACTTGAGGAGGGTGTGGGTGGGGGAAGTGATGCAGCAAGTGATGTCAGCTCCTCAAGTATCTGGGCCATGCTAGGGAAGACAGAGATCAGGCAACAACTGGAGAGGATGTGGGGTCCAGCAAGGCTTTGTTGTTGTTGTTTAAGATGAGAAGGAACTCAAGTAGCTATAAGAATAGATATGAAGGAGCCAGTCAAGAGGGATCAGAGTTGAGGACTGAGGAGAGAGGGGCAGTCACCTGGGGAGATTTGACCGGAATAGGACACCTTTCCTACATGAAGGGGAACAAAGGACTGGTGTGGCCGCAGGTAAATTTATAGGTGTTTACAGGGCATTTATATTTATAGGGCACCTGGGTGGCTCAGTCGGTTGAGCATCCGACTTTGGTTCAGGTCATGATCTCGCAGTTTGTGAGTTCGAGCCCCGCATCAGACTCTGTGCTGACAGCTCGGAGCTTGGATCCTGCTTCAGGTTCTGTGTCCCCCTCTCTCCCTGCCCCGCCCCTGCTTGCGGTCTGTCTTTCTGTGTTTCAAAAATGAATAAACATAAAAAAATTAAAAAAAAAAAGAGATCACAATAATATACGAATGCAATGAAAAGCAGATAGTGCTGGCCATGATTTTCTACTTATAATTACCCTTAAAAACAAGACTGTTTACACTCACAATATAAAATATTGGAGGCTAACACCCAATCTTCAATACTCCAGAGCGGATGTAGAGAAGTGGCAACCATTAGGAATGCGTGCTTTAGTGTGACCTCTGAATTCAATAGTGGATTCCTAGTTATGCCGTTTAAGTGCAATGTGCCCGGAGATGTTGGTCAGCAAGGGTGCTTGCCTTTAATGTAGCATTTGCATCAGCCTCTGTCACACTCTCTAAGTGCAAAGGCTATGTGTGCAGCCAGAATCCTTCTGCTTTAAGGAATCCAATCCACCCCCAAGGTCAGCCAAAGGGAGACTTCTTCATGTGCATCTCCCACATGGGCTTTCTCAGTGGGTCTCTCTCTTCCTCTGGCAGAAGCACTGATGCACACACACTTGAATTAGCATGAGAAGCAAGCTCTCAGGCTCAGAAAGTTGTGCTATACTCTTCAATTGTCTCTGTTTCAGGCTGGAATATTAGAAGTTGAGAAGAGAGGCAGAATTGGCTTAAATCTTTCCTAAATAACCTATACAAACTATCATGGCAGCCCCCGAGCAAAGAAAGTAGCTATGCTAAGAACCTATGATTCCCTCTACATTCCCATCCACCGCTTGGAGGAACTATGTTTGGAATATATTATACAACAGGCCACAGGAAAATAGTGCAGACCTTTACTAGAAGAGGCCCAACATGAGTCATAGAAAAGGACCATCATCAATTTATAGAAATAACAAAGAGGTACATGATTCCATGTTGCTTTGGTTATCTAGGCAATGGCCTCTATGAGAGGCCAAAGCATGACAGCAGTTATTATCTTCTAAATAATTCATTCTTAGGGAAAATAGTGACAAGATTAAGGGGGAAGCCCATGGATAATGAAATTAATTGGTTAAATTATAGTAAGATCACTAGCTATACTTTTTCAGGATTCCTATATAAAAGGTTTATTGAATACTCACTTCATGGATTGTCTCATCAATTCCTATATTAACTCTACACAGTAGTTACTATTATTATTCCCAAAACTCATAGAGAAGTTAAGTAATTTTCTTGAAGTTAGCTAATGAGTGACAGAACTGGCTCAAACTCGAGATGGAATCCACCTTTGTATCTATTGCCCATCCTTTCTCTACAGCTGTGTTGTCCAATATGGTAGCCACTAGCTACCTGTAAATATTGAACTCTTGAAGCATAGCTAGAATAAATACAGATGTTCTGTAGAGACAAAATATATGTCATATTTCTAGTATTTCACTTAGTATGAAAAATATTTATAAAATATCCCTTTCATAAGTTTTCAGATTGATGGCATTTGAAATGATAATATTTGGGGGGTTTGGAATAAGTAAATTAAAATTCATTTCCTCAGTTTCTACTTTTTCATGTGGCTATGAGAAAATTCAAAATTACATCTGTGGCTTGCATTTGTGGCTTGTGTCATATTTTTATGGGACAACACTTCTCCATAGTTTTACAAGAGGATCTGAAGAAGTAGACCTTTGCTAATTCACATCTTCAATTTTCTAAAACATGGGGGAGAGATAGGGTAGTAACTGATTCTCAAGTATTATTTTCCTATGCTTCCTAGGTTCCACAGGTCTTGAAAATAATAATATTCTAGGTAAGAATTACCTTCAGGATATTAAGCCCTATAGAGTAATCCTGTGAGTTCTGTAGAGTAAGCTGCTTATGGCTCTGTGAGCAAGGAATTAAACTGATGCACAAGTTCAGTCTAAAACGTTTCATGAACAATTGGTAACAGTCTATGTGTCCAACAGTAGAGAATGGTTATGGAAATTACAGAATATACATGAGATGAAATGTTAAATAAAATCGTGAACTTGATGCTTCTAAGATTTTACGACATGCTGGAAAATGTTTGTGATCTACTGTCCAATGTACAGTATCAACTTAACTATAGAAACACACACGTACAAAGACAAAGCAGAAGACAGTTTACTAAGATGTTAAACAATGACTATCTCTTGGAAAGGACGAGGTTTGGGGTGATTAAAAAAAAACAAATCTCTTTACACCCTTCTTATTTTTCTGACATCTCTACTAGGAGCAAGAGTTTCTTTTATAGAAATGATGCTTGAGTACAGCCAACTCCCTTCCCTTTTGCAGACTCTCTGCTCTCCTTCCCCAATCCCTTAAAAACAAATAAACACAGGGGCACCTGGGTGGCTCAGTCAGTTAAACATCCAACTTCGGCTCAGGTCATGATCTCACAGCTTGTGAGCTTGAGCCCTACGTCAGGCTCTATGCTGACAGCTCGGAGCCTGGAGCCTGCTTCGGATTCCGTGTCTCCCTCTCTCTTGGCCTCTAGCCCACTCACATTCTGTTTCTGTCTCTCTCAAAAATAAACATTAAAAAATACCCAAATAAATAGTAAACAACGACCACAAAAAACAATTGCAAACATTGTCCGATGAAATCTTTAACTCTTTAACAATCACAAAACTGTGAAGCATGAAGGATGTAAGTTAAAGAAAGGCTGGTCTCATTTTATTGTGCTTCACAGATGGTGCGTTCTTTTCTTTTCTTGAAGAACAAATTGAAGGTTTGTGGCAACCCTGCTTCAAGCAATTCTGTCGGCGCCATTTTTCCAACAACATTTGCTCATTTTGTGTCTCTGTCACATTCTGGTAATTCTTGCAATATTTCAAACTTTTTCATTATTATTATTTTTTATGGTGATTGGTGATCTTTGATGTTACTATTGCCATGGTTTGGGGGGCACTGAAAATAGAAGATGACGCACTTAATGATAAATGTTGCGTGTTTCTGACCACTCTACCAACATGCCATTACCCCATCTCTCTCAATCCTTGGCCCTCTCTGCTCTCTGAGACAAAACAATATTGAGATTTAGGTAATTAGTAATGGCCTCTAAGTGTTCAAATGAACACTTTAAATCAAAAGCTAGAAATGATTAAGCCTAGTGAGGAAGGCATGTTGAAAGCCGAGAGAAGCCAAAATCCAGGACTCTTGAGCCAAAAAACCAAGTCATAAATTCAAAGGCATGTTGAAAGCTGAGAGAAGCCAAAAGCCAGCCTCTTGAGCCAAAAAACCAAGTCGTGAATTCAAAGGAAAAGTTCTTAAAGAAAGTGAAAGTGCTACTCCAGTAAACACAGGAATGATAAGAAAGCAAAACAGTATTATTGCTGCCATGGGGTAATTTTGAGTGGTCTGGACAGAAGATCAAACCAGCCACAATGTTCCTGTAAACCAAAGCCTGATCCAGAACAAAGCCTTAACTCTCTTCAACTCTGTGAAGGCTGAGAGAGGCGAGGAAGCTGCAGAAGAAACATCTGAAGTTATCAAGTTTGGTTCATGAGCTTTAAGGAAAGAAACCATCTCCATAAGGTAACGTGCAAGGTGAGGCACCAATGCTGATGTGGAAGCTACAGTGAGTTATCCAAATGATCTAGTTAAAGTCATTAAGGAAGGTGGTTACCCTAAACAGATTTGTAGTGCAGAGGAAACAGGTGTCAACGGGGAGAAGATGACATCTAGGACTTTCATAGCCAGAGAGGAGAAGTCAACGCCTGGCTTCAAAGTTTTAAAGGACAGAATGACTCTCGTTAGGGAGCTAATGCAGCTGGTGACTTAAAGAGAAGCCAATGCTCATTTACCATTCTGAAAATTCTAGGGCCTTTAAGAATTTGCTATATCTGGGGTGCCTGGGTGACTCAATGGGTTCAGCTTCCAACTTTGGCTCAGGTCACTCTCTCGTGGTTCGTGAGTTTGGGCCCTGAGTTGGGCTCTGTGCTGACAGCTCAGAGTCTAGACCCTGCTCCGAATTTTGGGTCTCCCTCTCTGTCTGCCCCATCCCCTGATCGTGCTCTGTCTCTCTATCTCTCTCCTTCTAAAATAAATAAACATAAAAAAAAAAAGAATTTCTAAATCTGCTCTGCCTGTGCTCTATCAGTGGAACCATAAAGCCTGGATGACAGCACATCTGTTTACAGCATGGTTACCTGAATATTTTAAGCCCACTGTTGAGGCCTGCTCAGAAAAAAAAAAAAACAAAAAACTTCCTTTCAAAATATTACTGCTCATTGACAATGTGCCTGGCCACCCAAGAGCTCCCTGATGGAGATGTACAATGAGATTATCATTGCTTTTATGCTTGCTAACACAATATCCATTCTGTAGCACATGGATCAAGGAACAATTTTGACTCTTAAGTCTTATTATTTAAGAAATACATTTCACAAGGCTTTTGCTGCCATTGATGGTGATTTATCTGATAGATCTGGTCAAAATAAATTGAATACCTTCTGGATGGGATTCACCACCCTAGATGCCATTAAGAACTTTCACGATTCGTCGGAAAAGGTCAAAATAGAAACATGAATAGGAGTTTGGAACAAGCTGATTCCAAACCTCATGGATGACTTTGAGGGGTTCAAGACTTTGGTGGAGGAAGTAACCACAGATGTGGTAGAAACAGCATGAGAACTAGAATTAGAAGTGGAGCCTAGGCCTAGAGATATGACTGAATGGCTATAATCTCCTGATAAAACTTGAACAGATAAAGAGTTGCTTCCTATGAATGAACAGAGAAAGTGGTTTCTTTTTTCTTTTCTTTTCTTTCTTGTTTTTTTTCTTCTTGGAGAGAGAGAGAGAGCACAAGTGAGGGAGAGGGTCAACGAGAGAGAGGGGGAGAGAGAGAGAGAGAGAGAGAGAGAGAGAGAGAGAGAGAGAGAGAATCTTAAGCAGCCTTCATGCTCAGCACAGAGTGAATGGGGAGCTCGATCCCACAAACCTGGGATCACGACCTGAGCTGAAATCAAGAGTTGGAGGCTCAACTGACTGAGCCACTCATGTGCCTCACAAGTGGTTTCTCAAGATGGGATTTCCTCCTGTTGATGCTGTGAGGATTGTTGAAATGACCACAAAGGAATATTACATAAGCTTAGTGGATAAGGCAGCACCAAGGTTTGAGAGGACTGACTCTAATTTTGAAAGAAATTCTACTGTGGGTAAAATGCTATCAATCAGCATCACGTGCTACAGAGGTTCATGAAAAGAAGAGTCAATCCATGTGGCAAACTTCATTGTTGTTTTATTTTAAGAAACTGCCATAGCCACCCCACCTCAGCAACCACTGCCCTGATCGTCAACAGCCATCAACATCAAGACAGGACCCTCCACCAGCAAGATCAGAACTCAGTGAAAGCTCAGATGATAGTTGGCCCTTTTTAGCAATAAAGAATTTTTTAAGTAAGGTATGAATGATGTTTTTTTAGACACGATGCTATTGCACACTGAATAGGCTATAGTATAATGTAAACATAATTTTTATACACACTGGGAAAGCAGAAAATTCAAAAAGTTGGACTGGCTTTATTGAGATATTCCCTTTATTGTGTGTGGGACTGAACCCACGTCTCTGAGGTATGCCTGCATAATGATGTCTTTCCTGACTTTAGAAGTTTCTAACACTTGCACATGTTAAAGGCTGGAGTGATTTTCAAAAAAGAGATTGAGTAGATGGTGTTGCTGCCTATGACAGGGCCGAGGACAGGTTACCATTTCTTCCTATCTGAGACCACATGGAAAGAAACAATGGTGGGTGTCCTAGGGCTAAGTACTTGGAATTTGGATTTCTTGCCAGAGTCTATTAAAGACAGCCATTAACCAATTGAAGGATTAGTTTTGCTTTATAGTGGAATATCTTTTTTTGTTTTTAATCCAACGGCCCCTTCTTCTTTCTTTTTGATTCAATTTTTTACAACATAGCGCTGAGAAGCTTGCTAAAAATGTCTAAGAAACATCTAAATCTAAATAATAGAAATCTTATAACTTACAGATTGTTTTCCAAAGTAAAATGTGTCCTGACACTTAAAAGTCAGATATTTCACCTTTAAATATAGCTACTAACACATTTTGACTAAATAAAATTATTTAATTTCTAGTTAATAATTTTACAGCAGAACTGATAGCAGTATTCATATAGCAGAGCTTATAGGATGAATATATATTATAAAATACATCTAAGATATATGTGTGCTCCATTTGAATTCTGATTTTTGTTTCTCATTTGCTTGGAAGTTATTTAAAATGCTTAATAATTCTAAGCGAGATGTAGGTTCTTAGATTAAATGAAGATTAGGTAGGTCTTAATATGTCTTCTGTCTCCATTGTTTCTAGTTTACTATTAAATACATATAAGGATATTGTGTCAATGAAATTGCATGGTTAGGCTGTTCAAAGCCAGGAAATTGGAAATTTTCAGCTCTCTTGGCCATATGAACTTATCCATAGTATCCAGATTGCATCGTATACAGCACACGCATAACAAGTCTCCAAAACTTTCATTTTCAAAGCATAATGGCTTTTAAAAATTAAAGTAATAAAGGAGAGAAACTCAAGGGGTTTTTAGTTAAATTTTTTAAGAATGGGAATTTTCTCCAGGAATAAAAATCAGCAGGCCTTGAGATACTGCAGTAGAGTTTAGATGCTGGATCTAATCGGATCTAAAGAACAGTGGCCTAGACAAAATAAAACTCTCTTCTGCTGTTCAAACTTGATCTGCATTCTCTTCAAGGTCCAGACTTTCCTTGGGGAGGGGGGCGCTATGGAAATGCACACCCCTGTTAATTCCAGGATGCAGGATTGTTAAACATAAAATAATGTACTGAGGTAGAGCATCAAGCCATCCATCACAAACAGACAAGTCGGGAAACAGAAAAGCACTGCATTTTCAGAGTAAAATGCAATATAATGACCATTGCTTTGAAATGGATCAATCTGGCCACATTGGCGCAGCTGTGCGGCATTCAAAGCAGCAATCACGGTCGGCTCTGGTGTGGTAGTTTTCTTCCCAATGTCATCTCATTTTATCCCCTCAGAAAATGGCAGTGGGGACAAAAAAGATGCAGGAGACACACATCAGGTTTTCCTCCAGAGTCCTTTCTATTGTGTTAACAACTCTCAATTGTGCTAGCAATTTTCTCCTGTCTTGTATTAGGAATTACACTGGCACAATTTGCGCCTCTCCAGGTAAGCCTGCACCTGCACCCACCCTAGCCCCATTTCCAGCGAGTTGGTAACTCAGTCACGACCATTTATGTTAGGCCAGAGATGGGCAGAAAGGCCTCGCGACCAATGGTTTTAACAATCTATATTGCTTAACCCAAGTCTTTCAGTTTTATTATAGTCAAGACTTTATGCCTTGGGTTTGGTTTTTTTTTTTTTTTTTTTCTCTAACGCAGACAGGAGGGAAGACATCTATATTGTTCGACTGTGCTCACTGGTGCCCAGGTTGTAATTGCTATAATAGTAGAAAGAGTATTGGAAGTAAAGAGAGCTTATTTCTAGCATCTGTATAACCATTAATCATCTTGGAGACCTTAGAAAAGTCATTTGAGACAGATAACAGCACCGACTCTGTCTACCTCCTCATAAGGTTGTTATGATGCTGAAAAAGAGAATCCAGATACAAAAATGTTTGGACAATTTTAAGGATCTCCACAAATGTGAAGCGTTTTGTCATATTGTGACTCTTGAGAAATAAGCATAGATTCTAATTGATACTTGGCTGAAATATCTAATTCCATTTTTTTCTAAGACTTTAAAAATTCTTTTATAAGATGTAATAGTGTTACCATCGTGGATACATTTTCTGTAATATCCCTCTCAACTTGAAAATTCCTATCATACGCCATCCACAAAAATACATTCCAGATAGATTCAATATCGATTTATAAAAAAATTAATAAATTTGAGAAAGTACCAAATGAAAATATGGGAATAGTTGTAGAGGCCTAAGTTAGAACACGCCTTACTAGCATAACATAAACCTAAAAGCCGAAAGAAAAAGTGCAACATATGTGACTATATAAAATTTATAACTTCTCTGAGGCACAAATAAATTTGGAAGACAATGAAGAATTGGTATAAAAATTTCCCCATATATAATAGTCAGAGCACTAACATTCATAAAATATAACACTGTCTATAAATCAACAATAAAAAGATAAATAATCTAATAGGAAATAGCAAAAGATATGAATAAACAATTCATAAAGGAAATACAAATAGCTAACAAACAAGAGAAAAGATGCTTAACACCACTAGGAATTGGAGAAGTGTGCACAATGGTACCATCATTTTGAAGGGAAAGTTTGAGGTATCTCTGAAAGTGAAAACTGTTTATACATGGGACACAGAAATTTCATTTCTAGATGCCCTTTCTGTGGTAAGAGTCACACTAATACAAAGATGGCTATAGAAGCATATTCACGGGGACATTATTTTCAACAGGTAAATACTTTACAAAGGACTCAAAGATCAATCAATCCATGGAGACTCCTTAAATAAATTATGCATCATTCATAACATGGGATACTAGGATACTATAAAGGCGTTAAAAAGTAAGCCCTGCCATAGAAAGATGTGGATGATGTTTGGGTGGGTAAAAGAGACAAGTTCTAAATGGTATTCCCAAGGATGGGCCTACTTTGTGACAAAAGTTTTTTTTATACACCTACATATTATCTATCGACTCTCTCTCTCTCTCTCTCTCTCTCTCTATATATATATATATATATATATATACACATACATACACACATATATGTGTGTGTATATATATATATACATACATACACACATACATATGTATGTGTGTGTGTATATATATATATATATATATATATATATATATATATATTCAAAATGTTTACTGGAGAATGGAATGTGAGGAGTGAGGGAAGACACCCATAGCGTTTGACTATGCTACCAAGAGCTACCAAGAGCTCCCTTGTAAGTAAGCAACAAAGGCCACAAAAATTTCCCAACATCTTGTTGCTGTGTACTCATATATAAAACTTACTTAGCTAACTTTAGTCTGAAAGGAAAACCTCTCAAGTTTCGAATTCTGTTGGCCAGAGAAATGTTTCCTTTAACCCCTGAGAAGTGAACCTACTTAGGGGCGCCTGGGTGGCTCAGCCAGTTAAGTGTCCAACTTCGGCTCAGGTCATGATCTCACAGTTTATGAGTTCGAGCCCCGCATCGGGGCTCTGTGCTATTATATCCTCTGTCTCTCCCTGCCCCCCCATCTCTCCCCTCCCCCACTTGTGCTCACTCTCTCTCTCTTTCAAAAATAATAAATAAACATTAAAAGAAAAGAAGTGAACCTGCATGGGAAGAGACTTTCTGCCCTCCCAGGGTGTGTTGACCATTCCAACTCTGTATTACATGGGTGGGTTTAACAGTTCACCAGTCACAAACAAGGAGCGATTAGGGTAAACAAAGATCCTAATGAAAGGTAAAAGCTCCAGATAGCCTAGGAATGGGAGCAGGTAGAGACAAGGTATCAGTTCCCTTGAGATAGGATTTTTCGAATCACAAGTGATGTGATCCAGCTTTCATGATAGTCACAATAGGCGATAGTCAGGTGATAGTCGGGCTGTCCACGGGCTCTGCCAACAATGAAAGCCCACTGTACTTCTCCCTAAGCACATCTTCCTTCTTCGAAAATCTGCTTCTTAGTGCCTTGCAGGAAATTAATTCCCTGAGAACTGTAATCTACTGGGGAAATTAAGTTTCCATGATCAAGTAAGTTTGGGAAATACAAGGTCAAGTCAAGTTTATCTTGGTGAGAATATCCAACTACTTCTAATATGTTAAATGTACTATGAACATCTATAAAGGATTATGGTATATAGCATTTTACAAAGTCCTTTTTAAATTTTTAGTTATTTATTTTTAAAGTAATCTTTGGGGTGCCTGGATGGCTCAGTTGGTTCGGTGTCCGACTTTGGCTCAGAGCATGATCTCATGGTTTGTGAGTTCGAGCCCAGAGTTGGGCTGTGCTGACAGCTCAGAGTCTGGACGCTGCTTCAGATTCTGTGTCTCCCTCTCTGTCTGCACCCGCCCCCCTCACATTCTGTCTCTCCCTCTCAAAAATAAATACACGTTAAAAAAAATTTTAAGTAATCTCTATGCCCAGTGTGGGATTTGAACTTATGACCCTGAGATCAAGAGTTGCATGCTCTGCCAACTGAGCCAGCCAGGCACACTTACAAAGTTATTTTTAATTGTGGAACCAACAAACCACTGTTTTAGAATACTAGTTTGGAAAAATAGGACCTAAAGTGATAAAATGTCCTAGGTCTTGACAGCAAGGCCATTCACTTTTTTAAAGTTTATTTGTTTGTTTATTTAGAGTATGAGCAAGGGAGGAGCACAGAGAGAGGGAGAGAGAGAATTTCAAGAAAGTTCCTCACAAACCGTGAGATCATGACCTGAGTTGAAATAAAGAGTCAGACGCTTAACCAACTGAGCCACCCAGGTGCTCCATAAATCTGTAATTCTTATTTGGCTTTTGAGACAATAAAAGTGGTTAATGAACAGCCATTATTGCCTTCAGAGTCTCTAGGGATCCAGGGACTCATGTAAAATATCACTGTTTTAGGCAATTAATTTTATAACTAAATTTAATCTTTCATATTTTAGTGGAAATAAATTCTCTAGTATGGTCTTCAGTTGGGGCTGAGAGCAAAGAGTGAGGAAATTTGGGGAGATCAACATACTTCTAGTACAAGGGAACCCTTAAGTAATAGATTTTCCAGCCTTCTCTATACCCAATAATGTATTTTGTGCAGTGGGCGCAGGGGGGTGGGGTGGGGTCCTAAATTTTTTAAGGTTCCTGAACAAAATGTTCACACTCCATAATTGCCAGTACCAAGAATTCCTTACATGATGGTAAAAAAATAAGGGCCTGCAAGTCATATGTATTTCTCAGAACTGTCATCATTTTCTGAATCAGTAGGATTTTTTTCAGTGAACTCACAGTATTTCCAAGTGGTGAAATTCAAGCGTAAGGTTCTAGGAAGCATGTATGCCAGACACAGAGCAGTTTATGGTTTGTTTACATGAGTCCTGTCCAACATCCTCCACCCCAGGCTGAGAAGCCAACCGTTTCTATCACTCCAGAGCTCTCACTTTGATACTAATCATCTTACCTGGCTCTCACTTCCTTTTATTTTATTATTATTTTTGAACAGGAGAAAAACAAACAGAAGTTTAATAGTATGTATACCTTCTGTATACACAGGAGATACTTAGGAGAATTGAGTAACTCCCCCTCACCTCTTTTTTTTTTTTTTAACAGGTCTTTATTTTTGAGAGACAGAGGGAGACGGGAGCGGGGGAAGGGCAGAGAGAGAGGGAGACATGGAATCCCAAGCAGGCTCCAGGCTCTGAGCCGTCAGCACAGAGCCTGACGCGGGGCTGGAATCCACGAACCACGAGATCATGACCTGAGCCAAAATCATATCCCTAACTGAATGAGCCACTCAGGTGCCCCTCACTTCTTTTTAATACGAAAAATTAGTTAGGGGAGCTACTAAGTTAAAGAAGCTTCTGCTTGTGGTTCAGCCTGGGCTGGGGAATATCTTTTATTTCTCCAAATTTTTCAGGTTACACCAGAGGAAAACTTAACAAGGTACATAGATGTTTCTTGTGTGTAAAATGATGGATCAGGTTAATTGTCCTCTAAGATTGGGATACCAGATATGTGGTGGTGCCTGTTGTGACACAGGAGCAACACGGGATCAACCACAAAATCAACAGATAGTAAAAGGAAGTCGTGCAGAAAATCACAGACATATCGAGTTTGAGGTATCTATGGGATATCCAGGTGGAGATAGTTTGGAGACAGACAGATAGGTGTCTCCTGCTCCAGACAGAGGTCTGAGATAGAATAACTAACACTGGAATCATGCATCATAGTCATGAGAGCTTGGGACTAAAGAATAAAGCCCAGGGAAGGCGTGGGGACAGAACCCTCAGGAACAGCAGAGTGTAAGTGGAAGGTGGAGGAAGGAAAATCAGTAGAGACAGAAGAAACTGTTAATAAACTAAAAAACGAAAACCAAAAAACAGAAAAGAACAATGTCACAAAGCCAAAGTAGAAGGGAGAGAAATGCTCATGAGAGAGCCTACTGTGTCAGAGAGTCAACAAGAAGACTGAGAAGGGTCCACTGGATTTGCCAACAAGGGGGTCATCTTATAGTAACCCAGTACGGTAGGTATAATAAAGATTGGTAGTGTGGACTTTGAAGCTATAGGCACCTGTGCTGGGACCTCAGCCCCATCAGCTGTGTGAACTTGAACTAGCTATATAACCTCGCTGAGCCGGAGAATCCTCACGTACAAAGTGAAAATTCTGCATTTATGTCTGATTCTCAAGGTGATCCACGGAATGAGTGAATCAGTGCATATAAAGCTTTTATTACAGTGTGTGATACTGTGTTTATAAAGTAGATTCTCAATAAATGCTGGGTCTTTTCCTTAAACCAGGATCTCAACCCACACTCATGTTTGAAATTCGGGAGCTAGTTTCAACTCCTTCTCTTCATCTTACGTGTCTAATAATCACGTATTTTTGTTTTCTCTCTTTTAGCAGCTCACCGCACATCCTTATTCCCACAGCCACCAACTCTTCAGATGTTCCCTACCCCATGCCTGCATTGCTATAATAGGCTCCTGACTGTTCTCTCTGCTGGTGCCCGTCTCCACTTGCCCCTACCTGTGGATGTCCATCAAGCATCATAGGCATTAAGCTTTTCACAGCCCTTTAGCGCTCTACATCCCCCTCAGGATAAAGCATAAATCTTCAAATTAGTTTCTGAGTCCCCTACCCCAGGCTCTGGACCTTTCAAGGTGAACTTCACCTCCCAGAACTGCTCAAGTTGCAGAGCAAACTTAGCCTCTCCTGACTGAGTCAACTGCACAGGCTCATCTGTGGCTCTGTGACTCTGTCCCTGCTACCCCCTCTGGACGTGGAATGCCCTTATTCTCTTTGTCATGATGAAGCCCACCATTTGAGGTCCAATTCAAACCCCTGAGATCCATAGATGGTTTTCTCCTAATAGCTCTGAGAGCATTTACCATCCATGATGATTTTTGTGTGTGTGCATTCGGTTTGTTAAGCTGTTTCATGATTTTATTTCATGTAGACTAGGAGCTCCTTGAGGACTTCTAAGAGTGTTTCACTTCTTTGCTCCCTTTTTTAATGCTTAGGTTTATCCTGGACACATTTCAAATACTTGACAAATATTTATTAAAATGAAATAAAACTTTGGGGCACCTGAGTGGCTCAGTCGACTGAGCGTCTGAATCTTGGTTTTGACTCAGGTCATGATCTCATGGTTCGTGAGTTCAAGCCCCACATCGGGCTCTGCACTGGCAGGGAAGAGCCTGCTTGGGATTCTCTCTCTCCCTCTATTTTTGCCCCTCCCTTGCTTCTGCTCTCTCTTTCTCTCTCAAAGTAAATAAATAAACTTAAAAAAAAAAAAACAACAGAATTCCTGTCTAACAGAACATGCAAGAGCAATACGCATCCAGAAAGGAGTGCTTCTTTTGGACACTGGGCAGCAACACCATTTGCCAGGGGGATAGAGTGATCATTGTAGGAAGGTATTTTCTTTTTGTTTGTTGTTGTTGTTGTTGTTTCTTATTTTTTGATGGGAATTTTGCATTTTTAGTTGTATTATTTTTTTAAGTTTATTTATCTTGAGAGAGACAGAGAGAGAGCACAAGCAGGGGAGGGGCAGAGAGACGGGGGGACAGGGGCTCCAGAGCAGACTGTGTCTGACAGCAGAGAACCTGATTTGGGGCTCCAACTCATGAACCAAGAGATCATGACCTGAGCCGAAGTTAGACACTTAACCAACTGAGCCACCCAGGCACCCCGGGAATTGCATTTTTAAATCAGCAAGCCACCCCAAACTCTAATATAATAAAATGGGGCAAGAACACAAAAAAATGAAAAGGCCAAGTACCACAGCTATAGGCAATGCAATGTAGCCCGGGGGAGGGGTGGGGTGGGGAGGTGAAGAGATGGAGGGTGGGGAGGTGGGGGAAGAACATGCTCTGAGACAAACGGAAGGGGTTCCATCGAATTCAACCACTGTGCAGCCTTATGAACTAGGACAAGTGACCTAAGTTCTGTGACCCTCAACTTTCTCATTTGCCAAGGAAGTCTACTAATTCCTTCCTGGTAATGTTAGAGAAAGTGAAGCTCAATAATACCTACATTACTTAGACTACACTCAACATATCGTCAAGGCTTAGAAACATCCGTGTGATCATCTAACCTCTACTCTGGCCAATCACTTCTCTGCGTTCTCTCACGGAACTGGCACGGAGGTATGTACGTGACCTCCAAGGTCTGCTGGGCCCTGAAGTTCCATTAGTTTTCTTCCACCAACCATAACCAACACGCAGTCAAAGCCTGGCTTGTAAGGGTTATAAGAAGCAAGAGTAGTCCCATCTGGGGCATGCTTTATGATGGGCTGGGGGAGCATGGCTGCCTTTTCATCCAGTACATTCGATTCCAGTCAGGCTGGAAAAGCCTCATGAAACCTCTGAGTGGGCTTGCCGGTCAGAGTGGCCTTAATCCCCTGGCACGCATGACATCATCATCGATCCCTGTGAAGTCGTCACCTTAGGAAATACAAACTCTTATGCTTCATTTAAATAAATAGGCCAAGGATGACTCCGAGGAACTAGAGATAATGGATGGCGCAGGGGTTGATATGAATGAGAAGGAAGGGCGGGGAATGCTGGGTTGGGAACTGAGCCACTTGAGGGTGGAAAGCCTTACCTGGCTCATGATAGGACCACCACCTCTTGGTAAAGCCTCCCATAAAGAAATACTTGGTAGACGCAAAATCCTTGGTAGAAACCCACTTTTAATTTCAGGGGTAGACTTGAGCTTTTCCTTCCCATCTGTATTCCTCTCCGTATAACATGTAAGGCCAAGATGCCCTGTCCCTCCCTTCCCCTACACGGCATTACACCTACACATCACCCTGTCCTTGCGCTCTGGGCCTGCATCACCACAAGCCCTCATGACCACCAGCAGCCTTGGATGGCAAGTGCTCCAGTGTCCCTTCCCACCTGACGCTGGGCCTGGCACACATCTGGACTTAGCAAGTGCACAGCCTGATTGCTCATCCCCGGCCCACAGAGTCCTGCCTGGGGCTCCAGGGAGCAGTGACAGGGCAGCAGAGCAGTGGACTCCTGAGCCCCTCTTCCTTCTTAGCACACACGCTTTTATCCATTTTATAGAAATGATTTCATTTGGAAAAGCATGGATGTGAGAAGGAAAAGATGGTGAAAAACATCGGTGGCTTAACTCTCAAATGTTAAAAAGGAAACTGAGGCCAAGAGAGGTTGTAGGGGACTTGTTCAAGGTCATCTTGTAAGTAAAGCATCAATGCAGGGACGAGACCCTGCGTCTCCATCCACAACCCCACCCACTACATACAGTGTCTCATGCTGTCACTTCCACCACCATGTGCTCTAAAAAACTTCCCCGTGACTCCAATGAGCTCCAGTGGGCAGCCTGCTGTCTCCACCAGAGACCCTAGCCAATGTCAGGGAGATCAAAGCAGCTCCTTTATGGGGCACCTGGGTGGCTCAGTCAGTCAAACATCTGACATCAGCTCAGGTCATGATCTCCTCGTTCATGAGTTCGAGCCCCGCTTCAGGTTCTGTGCTGACATCTCAGAGCCTGGAGCCTGCTTCAGATTCTGTGTCTCCCTCTCTCTCTCTCTCTGTCCCTCCCCTGTGCGCGCTCTCTCTCTCAAAAATAAATAAACATTAGAAAAAAAACACTAAAAAACAAAGCAGTTTCTTTAAATCAATTCTGATGGTTTAGACACGCATCTCGGGAGCTTTTCAGAAACCCTCTAATGGACTGGGGCTTGATACTCACTTCGCCTCAGTCAGAATCTACTCTTCTACACCCTCTCTGACACGTTGCATTTATAACTGTCTCTAATGAGAACAGAAGAGTTCAACTCACGCTGGCAAAGGCTCACAAGCCAGCTCTCTAAAAGCCGTGTGAGGTGACAGCACAGTAACATACGGATCCTCCGGAGTGTGTGGGAGAACAGTAGAGACATACTAGGTTCTACCTTTCCTAGGGTGATACAGTGGTGTCACAGATGGTGCCTAGAAAACAGCATTTACCCAATGCCTTAGTTTCCCCAAAGAGCATAATGTATGTTCTAGGGAAAATTGTTTTATTTATTAAGAAGTCTGGGAAACACTGAATACTATCCCCACCTTAGAAATTTACCAACAGAATGGCATAATGGCCCTGAGACAGCTAGACCGTTCTAATTTTGTTTACACTAAACTTCTTGGACCACAGAACTGTCAGTTTTGCTCTATACCTGTGAAAATCCTGCTGAAGTGGTACTCCATGGAACATGCTTTGGGAAGCACAGCACCACAAGACTGATAGCAGCTTGCATCATGGGGATTTATCTGAATTGCTAAATGGAAGCTCTCGGATCCTTAGGAAAATTAGGACCACCAGAAATAAAACATTGTCATGCTGGCATGCAATCAGGCCTGCTTGGTGAACATGTACCATTGTCCTAGAGAGAGTCCATTGTTAGAAACAAAAATGCAAGAAAGGAAGGAAGGAAGGAGGGAAGGAAGGAAGGAAGGAAGGAAGGAAGGAAGGAAGGGAGGGAGGAAGGAAGAGAGGAAGCAAGGAAAGAAAGAGAGAAGGAAGACAGGGAAAGGAAAGAGGAAAGGAAAAGAAAAAGAACAGAAAAAAAAGAATAGAAAAAGAAAATAAGGAAGGAAGAGAAAGAAAGAAAGAGAGAGAGAAAGAGAGAAAGAAAAGTAACATTGCCCTAAGTACTTTAAATGCTCCTCACTAAGTCTTATTGGCACTTAGTCTTTCTGTCTCCCTTTCCCTGTGCTATTTCCATAACATTACATGGTTGCATTTACCAAGTTTCTCTATTGCTCGCTCCATGCACTTAGCTTCTTCATGTTCTACAGCCACGGACTAGACCCACAGCCCCCAACCATGTGTCTTATAATAATGTATCCTGGTAGTCATGGAAACTCCATGCGAGGGTATAGATGGATCAGCAGAAAGGAATCCCCACATACAGAAAAAAACAAAACAAAACAAAACACCCAAAGCCTGTGTCATGATGAATGGTGGGTCAGGTGCATATTTTCTGATTAAAGGATAGCATTACTACACCATGCGGCTTAAATGAAATTGAAGATGACAACCAGTGTACCACATAGGGTACTGACACGTAAGAAGACACCAAATCTTACACTAAATACCACAGCAAGATGGACGTAAGCAGGGGCGGGACAGTCTATTTCCTGTCATGCATGATCTATGCATCTTTTCCTCTCTTCTTCATCACTTTTCTGCTGATACTCCCTAACTTCCACAGTACTGCTTTTACATCACGACATTGAGGGGAGATTGAGGCACCGTCACTGACCAACGGGACCGGGAACCCAGCTATACCCACATGGCTTTGCTCTCAGGACTTGAAAGATACCTCATGGGTTTACACAGACAATTCTGAACACAGCTACCTTGAGAAAGTCGCTTGACCTCTCTGGGCTCCTTTTTTTCACCTATAAAACAAAGATACGGATATGGATCTGTCTGGCAGGGTTAATACCTAGACCAACATATCTGTCATACGGCTGTCTTGGGCAGATTGAAAACTGGGGAAATACTAAATTTTAGTAGTACAATTCTACTGACCTTTGCAGAAATGAGACCAAGTTAGCACAAAGAAATACACTCAAGGCAGACCGAGATGACTCAAGTAGCGTACCAGTTTCAATGAGATGCAGGTAATATTCTTTTGAAAAGATAAAGTACTTCTGAAGTATAAGGTATTAAACCATCTCCCGATCAAAAGATTTGTGATGATTAATCTCAGCACAGAAAAGAAAGGGGAAAAAAAGGAAAAAAAAGAGTCTACGAGACTGAACTTAGGAAGGGATGGTGACGAGAATCGGGGGGCAGGCCAGAGTAGATAACCAGGAGGCGGTGAATCCTGTCTTTAGCATTTATTCTTACCCCACGCTCTAGCAGTTCTGATAGTCTGACCCAGAATTTTCATCCTAATTAATTCTTACTGTGTGCACAAAGGGTGAAGAGGTAAGGTTTAATGGAAGGCATCAGTGATTGCCATGAGCTCAATTCAGTCTCTGTTTTAACAAGTAACCGTCACATGCAAGACACTGTTGGGTACTTGAGGAGGCACAAAAAGGGAATACTCCTACTCCACAATTCCCCGACAAAGGATATCCTCTGGGAGCTTACCACACTCCATGCGCCAGCCCCTCCAAGGGGGCTTACCTCTTGGCATGGAGACATTCACAATTTCACAACTATCGTACAAGTGAGGGTATTTTAAGTGCTTTCGGAACATTATGGCAGGTTAGAAGAAACCCATTCCAAAGAATTCATCAGCAAAGCCTTCATGAAGTATGCTGATGTTTACAGAGAGCTTGTGGGCAGGATTTCCACTCACAGAGGCGAAAAAGGGCTTGAACAGGGGTCCAGAAGAGAGAAGACTATAAGCCCAGTTTGAGATGAATATCAGGTTCAAATAAAGCAGTTTTGCATGGGGCAGAACACAGACGGGCCCCCTCTTGTACATGGCTGAGCAGCATGTCATAGAATAGTAGAAACAGGGAACGGGGGACACTGAAGGATTTTGTGCTGTGGATTGGGGCAAAGACAACAAGCCAAGAGAACGGTTGGAGACACTAAGGTGGAAGGAAAACTACTAAGAAGAAGAATCCTGTAGTAAGTAGAGTAGTAAGAAGAGTAACAAAGGAGGGGCAGAGTGATTTTTCTCTTAGCCTACAGTCCCTTAAGCTCTAAAACCAGCCTTCCGCCACCAGTATAATGTGGAGTTGTAAAATCCACTTGCCTCTTCTGACTCTCCACCTTACTGGAGGCTCCGCACGGAATTTATGAATGATTTTAATAACTGACATTCATTAAGTGTTTACCACGTATATACAACGTACCTAACTCCTACTCTATGGTAGCCACACCCTCTTTTGGAAACGCTCTCTCACCTTTTGGGACGCCATCCTTTCCAGGGTCTCCTGATAGTGCCCCAACTCCTGCTTCCTGATTCCACTTCTGGCCACACCACCAGAGACACTCAGGGTAGCATCCCTTTCATGTTGTATCGGATTCTCAGGTGGGGGCTTGGCTTGTGGAAACCACGCATGTCATCCAAAGATTCTGAGAAGGCACGTCTTTCTGGTTGAGAACCACTAATACTCTCTCATTTCCGACAAGTTTAAGTAGCTTCTTTTCTTTTTTCTTCCTGCCTCTCCCCTCCCCTCCCCTCCCCACCTCCCTCTCTCTCCTCTTCTCCTTCCTAATCCCACTCTCTCATTTTTCTCATTACCAAACTCCCAGTTTCAACTCTGCATAACAAACAACATATTTTGCCTTGTTTCCTCCTCTGTCCATCCTTCCCTCACTTCCTTCCCTTCCTACCATTTTATCTGTTTATTACCATCTGTCATCTTTCCTTTTGTCACCTCTTCCCACCTATATAACACCCATTTCAATACATGTTCTATGTTGTTTTTTTATTCTTGAAGTGCCATGCACAGAGTAGATACACAATAATCATTTAGATTGAGCTAAATAGAGGCGCCTGGGTGGCTTAGTTGGTTAGGCATCTGACTTCGGCTCAGGTCACGGTCTTGTGGTTCGTGAGTTCGAGCCCCGCATCGGGCTCTGTGCTGACAGCTCACAGCCTGGAGCCTGCTTCAGATTCTGTGTTTCCCTCTCTCTCTGCCCCACTCCTGCTCATGCTCTCTCTCTCAAAAATAAACATTAAAACATTTTTAGATTGAGCTACATATGCTCATGTGTTTACCAAATAGAAAGGCACATACATTTCAACTCTTAGAGAAGACTATATAGAAATTAAAACTGATGGACAAGGCTATAAAAGTGTAAGTCTTTGGACAATAACTTCTGAGTGGGTTAATTATATTCAGGTGCTCCACAGAGCTTAGATTTTGAGGAGCTTTCTGTCCAATAGCACTCTGTGGATGAGCGTTGAAGACCGGATTGGGGAAGAAACAGAGAAAGAAAAAGCAGCTGTGACATCCTTGAGTAATTATAAAGCGCCAGTGAGAGAAGACGAAGCATGGGGACAAAAGGCACAGCACAGGGAACACGGTCAGTGGTACTGTAAGAGCACTGTGGTAACCACACTTGTGGTGAGCACAGCACAGCCTACAGAGTTGCCAAACCGCTAAGCTGTGCACCTGACACTGATGTAACATTGTGTGTCACCTGTACTTCAAACCAACCAACCAATAAAATAAAAAAGAAAAGCAAGATCAGAGGAAGCCCACGAGAACAGACTCCCGTAAAAGCACAAGCGGAGGGCATCTAACCTCCCCGAGAGTACCCCAATCATGCCTAGAAACTCGGCAAGATCCATGAAACTTGAGGACTACTTATCACTGCATCCACGGTCCTGCCAAATGGTATATTTCACAATTACTCACCGAATGCCGGAGTGAATGAAAAACACTTTTAAAAAGAGCTGACAATTATTGGGGTGCCTGGGTGGCTGGGTCAGTCATTTAAGCGTCCAGCTGCAGCTCAGGTCATGATCTCATGACCTGTGGGTTCGAGCCCTGTGTCGGGCTCTGCGCTGACAGCTCAGAGCCTGGAGCCGGCTTCGCATTCTGTGTCACCCTCTCTCTCTGCCCTTCCTTTGCACGTGCTCTGTCTCTCTCTCTGTCTCTCAAAAAGGAATAAATGTTAAAATTTTTAAAAAATAGATAAAATAAAAAGGGCTAACAATTAGTGAGCACCACGAGCAACATACTCTGCTTAGTGCTTACTGTGTGCTATGCCTTTAATCTCCCTAAGTCCCCAGGACATTATCATTTACTCTCATCGTACAGATGATGATGCCGAAACTCAGAGAAGTTACACAACTTGCTGACATTGGAAAAAATGGAATCCGGGCAGCCTGCCTCAAATCCCTGCCCCTCACTGGAGTGTGGTTTCCTGGGAGAAAGGCTGGCATTCTGAATTTTTATCTACGCTATTCAGCATCTTACTCCAAGGAGAAAAATTGGCTCCTAACCATCGGCATTAATGCTTCCTGCTTCATTATAGTCCCGAGAAGGAAGAGCAGTTAACTATTTATGGATACTTCAAAGTTTGGTGGCTTCATTGAAGTCACCCCTCCGACAATTTGCTGCCCGTTAAGAGCGTGTGTTTAATCCAACTCGATCCTTTGTGGTTGTGCAGGATCCAGCTGCGGAACAGAATCACTTGGCTTCGTCCAAAACATTCACCAAAGGGATGTTTAAAATGTGCACTATGTGCAACAAAAGGGTAAAACCCTGAAAAGGTTTTATTTGCCAAGTAAATGTAACTTCAAATTAATATCTTGCAATCATTGTTCATTAATATTTAATATATTTCTATGAAGGATACCACTTCGCAATTCCCTATACGTTCAGCATTTAATAATGTAGAAACAGCTTATCTTCAACTCACGGAGACTGGATTTGCAATAACTAGTAATGTTAAATGTATTTTTAAAAAATCAATAATAAATAAATGCATAAGCACTTCCCTCTAGTGCTTCTGATGTTATTTACAAAATTAAAAAAAAGATGACAGGCCCCCAAGGGACTTTATAACCATTTCATTACCACCTCCCTAATTGTATATGGTGGAACTGTATAATCTGTTTATTGAAATTGAAATCTTTGGAACGGGTCCTCCCCACAGACATTAACAATAAGCATCTCGTGCAATAACATCGTACTTAATGTAATATTAACATTATATGCAGCAGGCCTTAACCGCTCGCTGGTTCCCCCACTGGAATTGAACATTTTTAACACTCTGGGCTCTGCCTCGGTATCCAATTCTATATCTAATTTACAAGCTGTAAAACACAATATTCACAGATTACAATAAATACAAAGAAGTTCTAAGGACATACCTCGTGGTGACTAGGATGAGGGAGAAACCACTTTCTTTAAAGGAGAAACAAAGGAAAACTCTACTTGGCAAATGGTGAGGTCTTTACAAGGTCTGATGATAAAGAAAGGCCTTCTGTTTGGGGCTGCCTGGCCGAGGGACACAGAAGCATGATTCTGACGTCTGCTGAAGGCATTTGTACCTACATGGTCCGTGGTGAAAACCTAGATATCTCTCCTAAGCCTCCCTGTCCTGAAGAGGAAAGCAGGGAAGAGAGAAGAGCCATGAATAAGGAGTAGGGGAGGGCTGGTTTCTATCCTGAATCTTCTCAAAGGATCCAGAATGTTTTGAGCAGGTTCTTTAATGTCCCTATTGAGACTCTCATCTTTAAATGAACGGGATGAACTAGACCGTCTTGAAGATTCCTTCCAGCTGTAAAGATCTAAAAATCAAAGACTAGTCCTTCATGTGTACTAATTCGTTTGCAAAGCCCACTCTGGGATTTTGTTCTTCTTTCCTTTCACTGGTACCTCTGGAATCTCTGGCTTCTTTCTCAGTGACAGAGCAATTAAAATGACATTTGTCTCACGCTGTACAATTTCCCAAACCCTTTTAATATATTATCCCAATTCATCTCAAGCACAGCACTGGGCATAAACCACGTGGCTATGATGAAGACGCGTGACAGGGCTAAAAGGGCAGAATCACAGGAAACTGCAAAATAACTACTGAATAATGGAAAAGCCTCAAAAGTCAATGAACACTTGCCAATTCTTTCGTGATCATTCAGCTAACTAAATGATGGGGGTCTGTGGTTAGGATGGCCTTTTGCAAAATGCATGTTTAACCATCATACCATAATCCAGTAGTCTCAGTCATAGCATTATAGTCTTCCATGATTTGTGCTAGATGCTGTGCTGGGCAAGAAACTCACCACTGGGATTCTACTTGGTGATTTAGAACAAGATATAGACATTTCCTTAGGTCACTGTGTCCCGACCAGCCAAACTGTGCACTTGATATGCATTTTTGGAAAAATGTTTAATAGTTACTTGATATGAAAAATAAGATGACCTACCAGATGCAAGAGAGGTGTTGCATTTTAGAAGTAGAGAGGGGAATTTGCTCAAGGATGGGTACTCAAAGCTTCAACTGTAGGCAGTGTTGTATTGTTTAATCTGGGTGGTTGGTAGGCTAGTGTTTGCCATATTGTTATTTACGCATTTCATCTTAAATATACACATTAAATTTTCATAGTAAAAACGAAATAATAGGTTAACCTTTAAAATGAACTTTTGGGGCGCCTGGGTGGCTCAGTTGGTTTAAGCATCTGACTCTTGGTTTCGGCTCAGGTCATGATCTCACAGTTTTGTGGGTTCAACCCCCACATCAGGCTCTGCGCTGACACCGTGGTGCCTGCTTGGGACTCTCTCTCTCCCTCCCTCTCTGCCCCTCCCCCACTTGCACTGTCTCTGTCTCTTTCAAAATAAATAAACTTAAAAATATATGATAAAATGACCTTTTTTTTTTTTTCTCTCAAGCCTGTCTTCCTTTCAGAAAGCTTAAGGGACAAAGATTAAGACCACTGAATCATACAGTATGATCATACATGTGAATCATACAGCTGGGCGTTTGTTCTTTATTTAATTTATTCTGTGACACAACATGGAGTTGCCTCAAACTGAAAACATAACTGTAAACATGAAACCAGTTTAAGATAAATACTGCAGAATACTCTTGATTTAAGCCTGCTGGCAGTTTTCAAAGATATTTGCAATGCTAGAGCTTACTATTTGCAAGGTGGCTTATCCTGAATGGAAATTATACTCTTTCAGAAATGCTTCCAAAAAAATCACCTTCTTATTCTCCCCCCTTCTCTTCCCCAAAACGAAAACCACTTTTTTCCACTTTCTTAGACCTTTGGAAAGCAAGACATTCTGGCTACAGTGTAAAGGATACTTAATGCTCTTTCCGTCTTGCCCTCTTCAACTCCTTCCTACCACAAAAAGGTATTCTACCTCACACACACAAAAAAGAGAGGAAACCTCTAGTACTGAACGCCTCAAAAAAAAATCAATAAATGCGAGGGAAATATTGGTTTAGAATTATCATTCCTTTCCAAAGTTGTTCAGCTCCCTTCAAACCCCCAAATCTTCATCTTCAGTCTGATCTTGCTTCGTCTGCTTTGGGGATAAGCATTATTACTCTCTGCACTGCACTGGTCACCTGGGAGAGTCGCTGCTAAACCTGACTTTATGAAGAAGATCCTTCAGGTATGGGTTGTTTTGTTTTTTGTTTTGTTTTGGACCCCAGTCCTGGAGCCATTTTGTCCAACAGGGTCCACCTCCCTTACACAAATCCAGTTTTCCTACAATCTGGAAGCACGAACCTGCACATAGCATCAGTTAGATGAGGCGTGTTGAACTATTTTCCTATTTCTGGGTCCTGGGGAATCAATATGGAAACACAGCTGACTTCTCCACTGTCCTGGTTCTCCCTAGATTAGAAGCAAACACATGGGTACGATCACCATGCCTTGAACCGGAACACTCAGCAGCACATCATTGCTATGGAGGTATTCTCCTCCCCAACTCCATTCTTCATTTCAACTCAACCAGCAGGCCCAACCTCACCCATAGAGCCTCTCTACAAAATAAGGGCAGGAATTCATATTTCACTCAAGGTCCATCAGCACTTGGAAATGGTTCTACCCAAAGGAGCAATTTTGAATCCAAATTATTTCCAAAAAAATGTCTCAACTATTCTCAGATGTATCAAAGTTCTTTAGAAGAGACCATGACATAAACCTTGCCATTAAGGACCTTACATGTTCATGAACTGAGACATAACGATCAGACACATAAGCACGTAACGGTAACAGGTGCTGTTAGGTGAGCACTTACTGTGCCAATGACAAAGCAAAGTACTTTACATACCTTAGCTCATTTAATTCTACAAAAACCTCATGTGGGCATTATTATTCTGGGACCCAGAGAGCTTACATATCAAGGCCGTAGAAGCAAGATACAAACCCAGGTCTACTTTCCTCGGAAGCCCAGGTTCTAACCACCACCATACTGGCCTTGCACAGCACAGAGAGGGATAGAGACTTAGGAGTCAGTAAGAAACACAGACTTTGCAATTCAATTTTAAACAACTTCTTTCGGTTAGCGTTGGTACTTGGCAATCTTTGACAGAGAATCCGCAAAAGATGTGTTACATTCGTTGTCTTCCCAAACACATGCTATTTCTCCAAATCTAAATAATCTGGTTTTCTTTGTTAAAGCCAATTACCACCAAGAAGAGCCAGATTCCTAATAGATACCGTTATGGTTTACATGTACTTACCGCTGACTTGTGGACATTATATTTGGCAGAGAATATTAAGTTAGCCTTCACTTACCCTTACCATCAGTGGCAAGGGTACCCGCCCGGCCACTTGCCCTCCCAGCAGCCTGGCTGAATGCGCTTGTCAAAGAGCAGCCTCTTTGCCCCAGATGTCGTAACGGTACTGCAGCCCCTCGCCTGGATGTTCAGGCCCTCCAGTACTGATTTGTGCATCCTTACCCATCAGAAAAACAAGCAATGAAGGAAGAAAAACTGAACACGGGGCACCACACTTTTATTTGGGCAGTTGAAATCCAAAGACGATCCGCCTAATCACTATACCTGTTCCCTTTTTAAATCAATATATATTTTCTTTTTAATTTTTTTTAACATTTATTCAGTTTTGAGGGACAGAGAGAGACACAGAGCACAAGTGGGGGAGGGGCAGAGAGAAAGGGAGCCACAGAATCCGAAGCAGGCTCCAGGCTCTGAGCTGTCATCGCAGAGCCTGACACTGGGCTCAAACTCACGGACCTTGAGATCATGATCTGAGCCAAAGTCAGACACTTAACCGACTGAGCCACCCAGGCGCCCCTAAATTAATATTTCAATGAAGGCTCAGGGGTGCCTGGGTGACTCAGTCAGTTAAGTGTCTGACTATTGATTTTGGCTCAGGTCATGATCTCACGGTTCATGAGTTCGAACCCCACATTGGGCTTTCTGCTGTCAGCACAGAGCCCGCTTCGGATTTTCTCTTTCTCTCTCCTCCTCTCTCTCTCTCTCCCTCCCTCTCTGCTCCTTCCCCACTCACTCCCTCAAAAATATAAATCAATCAATCAATCAATCAATCAATCAATAAATACTCAGTAAGTATAGTGGTTACAGTATGAAGACTGATTTCAGTTCCCCGGATCACCCTGAAATAGAAACACATCAAAACCCTTTTGTTGAAACCCAGAGTCTCTGCATATAAATCTAGATGTTTTGAGATGACTCTTAATTTTCTTAGGCTCTTGGCCCTCTTTTCTTCACCCAAATGATAGGATGCACCATGTTGTAGCAAAACAAGAGAAGCCACCGTGTCTGGGAACCTTGGTTGGTGTGTCCCATCAGTGTCAGTTTGGTGTCATGAATAGATGTCATATCAGTTCAAATATACATCAACTTATTTTTTTAAGGCAATAGAAACTTCCATCGTCGGTGTTCAAAGCTCAGGATTGCTCTTCAACCTGTAACCTTAGTAGTAATATAAATAAATAAATAAATAAATAAATAAATAAATAAATAAATAAATAAAATCTTTTCTCCATCAACATTATATTGGCTGCTGGTTTTGACACTAAGTCTCCCCAAACCAGCTTTGTCCAACGCACATCACTAAAGAAACCATTTCTTATTGGCTAAAAGCAGATAAACCTGCCAAAAGTCAGTGCTTATTTTTTTCCCACGAGACCACACTTGAGTAAGCATAAGCGAACATAACTCTGTGTGTTTTCTTACCCAAAGTGACAGGCAGCCTGAGAACAGAAGATCTCCGTTTCTTAACTCGGCACCCTGGATTTGGATGATTTAACTATATATAAAGGCGGCACTGGGTTGATTTGAAAGATACATTTTATCAAGTTGTCAGCTTTCCAGGGCCAACTGTTTCAGAATCACTTATAAGTAAACTAGAAAATGATTTGGATTGTAGGAAATTCAAACCTTACTTTCCCAGAATGTTGTAGCAAATAGCTGAAAAATAGACATCGAATCAAACTCTGAAGTTAAAGTGTCCTGAGCATGTCTCACTGGCGGTGAGAGGCTGCATGGTCTAATGGATGGAGAGGACGAGGCAGAGTCAGGGGACCTGGGGACTGACTGCCAGCACTGGCAGCGCATTGCCGAGTGACCTTGGGAACCTCAGCCAGCCCAGCCACGGAGAGACTAGGGCCTCTGGGCTTGCCCGGCTCACTGCCCGCCCACCCACCACCTCCTGGAGGGGTGGGGTGGGGGCTCTGTTAATAGGATCCAGAGACTTCCTGGTACAAAAACAAGGGAGGAGAGGCCCCGAACAGAACTGCGGCCCCACACTTTCCTCACATCTTTTGGGCTTTGGGGGATCAAATAGTTCTCATGCCATTTCCAGCCCAGTGAGATAAAGTGGCCATGGTCCGTCCCTCATGACCATCTGGGGGCTACTTCTCCATCCCCAAGCCCAGACGATAATACTGACCCTTGGTTGACTTCCTGGGGATTCTTGGAAGAGGATTAATCATGAACTGACTGCTGAGCATCTCAATTATGGGAATATTTCTGATACTGATACTTTTGGATTCCAGTTTTAGTTACAACCAGACCCAACTAAAATTCATAGTTAGCTGCGTTTTCTAATCCTGCATGGGTATATGTGTATGAATACACGGTGCAAACAATGTCCCTGGGACCGCAGGTCTTTCTTTCTCTATCGTGTGCCTTCCCGGCTACAGAAGGATGATAAGGCCTGAATGCTTCACTCATCCTGGTAATCTCACCAGTCACAAGCCACACGGAGGAAAAATACCTCAGAGGAATCTCTGTTACTGCCTGATGGGGAGCATCCAGATGGTAGGACCTCTGTACCGCCATTTACAGCCCTGCCCTGGAATCACACATGGCAGGATGTGGGAGAAAGCTACCTCGCATCTTTCAAGAGGGTTTACAACAGCCCCACTCTTGATTAATTCCTGAGTCCAATCATCTTCTGTAGTTGGGGAATCACTGGATTTGAAACCACCTTTCCCCTAAGCCCTCACAACATCTGTGCACAGGTAAGGGGGTAGGATTATTGACAAAAGGCTGTCATCGCCATGACATTCTTTTTTAAAGAATCAAAGGAATCCAGCCATCCCAGAAGCCATAGATCTGCCTTATTTGACAGCTGGATGAAAAGAGAGGGTACAGGGATAGGATTAGGCATTGTCTCCCTTTTTAAAAAAGGGTCATAGATATTGTTCTGCCACTGGCTAGCCGATGATGCTTCGTAGAAGTCTCTGTACAACAAAATCTGTGCAGCTCAATTTATCTACCTCAGAAGAGCCAAGAGCTCTTCCAGCTCAACAGGGATTTGAACTCATGGTCCCAAGGACTTCTGGTCTAAGGAAGCTGATGGTGAGACAGCTAAGTCATCATCACTGGCTAATGGGCCCCCAGAGAGGATACATATGATCAGAATGATTTATTGATTAATGCCGACCTCTAAAGCTACTTTAGGACAGGCATTGGAAACATAAAACCACTTTTACTGTGCAGTAGCTCAGACTGTTGTTACTCAGCTTTGTAAAATGCCATGTGGGGCGGGGATCAATCATTGCTAGACCTTGCAGCTTGTTGACCTGCAGCAGGAAAAGAACTTTCCAGAAGAGGCAAAAAAAAAAACAAAAAACAAAAAACCCATGTGTAACAGCAGAGAAAGTAATGCCACTTCAGCACTGTATTTGAGATCCTGAGACCTCAGAGGGCAGAGCTCCCCACTTTCCATAGGATTAGAGATTTCCATGAGAATAGGAGATGGGAAGAGTCTGTGGCACATAATCCTCAAGGAATAAGTTGTATCACCAGAAAAAGCTTTTATTTTCCTGAATGAGGAATCTTTCCTCAATTCAACAAATTACCTCATATAGTTTTTCAAAATGTATTCTATATATATGAGATTTTACCATAGCATTTCCTGCAAGGAAGTATATGGCTGGATACAGACTCCACTTTTACATGGGCTAATTAATGGATGCTCCATACGCATTAATAGATGGCAAGCCCACATCTTGTCCAGAGACGGGATGGACTTCTCTACCTGAGGGACCGACAGAAACAGCAACGGAGGGAACAAAGCAAACGTATTACAGTCTGCAGAATGCCAGTCTGATTCCTCCTAAAACCAGTCTCCCTCACTTGCTCATGGCCCCCTTCAATACCTCCAGAGCCCAGATCCTAACCTTCTTCTCTCCTAGTGCTTCCCCTCTGCATATAAATATCCTCACAGCTCTACTATCAAGAAAGCAAGCCCTCCATCTTTCACAGGTCATTCCCCCTACCCCTTCCACTCTGGCTGACAAAATTCTTAGCTGTCCACCTTCTTAGTCTCTACATTATCTCCCATCCCTACTCACCACCACCCCACCCCATTCAGGGGTTCCAATAACCATTCTGATGAAGCAGCATCCTTGGGGTCAGATGCATGGCTGGAATGTCAGATCTGCATTACACTAGCTATGTTAAAGTAGGCAAGTTACGTAACCTCTTTATCGGCTTCCCTTCTGTACACAAACGGGATCGAGTTCATGGTGTGTCCATAGACAACACTCAAAAAGTGGTCACTGTCATCATCATCAAAGTCAACTCTTTCATGAGGAGGGTATTCAAGACCAGGACAAAGGAATTGAAGCTGGGACAAGCAAACGATCATGCCAGAGGTAACAAGATTGAGAGCAGAAATGTAGAACCATAAACTCAGTGAGTTGGGAGTAAGGGGAAGCCAGAGATCAGAACACAGTCGGGAGGTAAACCAGCTTCTGAATCTAAACACCTAGGCTTGGCTCCTGGACTCATCCTGTCAGTTCTTAAGGATGTCTAGCCTGACCTTTGAGCCACCTGTCTAGAGGCAGTACCCCTTGGCCAAGAGGTCAATCATACCCTAGTCAACACGGAAACTCCTCTGTTCTGTGTCAGCCTTTCTGTCAATGGGCAGAAGGGCCCATCCTAGTTTGAAAAGCTTCTTTGTGTCCCCACGAGACCTCCTGCCAAGTTCACGGTGTGGTGAAAGTGACCAAGAGGGATATGGTTGGGAACAGCATGGTGAACGTGACCAAGAAGGATATGGTTGGGAACAGTGTCTTGGAAAACATCTGAAATATTTAAACATGGCTTTTTGAGGATTTGGGGTGTGTGTGTGTGTGTGTGTGTTTGTGTGTGTGTGTGTGTGTGTTTGTGTGTGTGTGTGTGTGTGTGTGAGAGAGAGAGAGAGAGAGAGAGAGAGAGATCTACTACATAAAATGAAAGTGGGTGCAGATTTACATCTCTTCTAGGTGTGTGGGGCTTATGTGATAAGGAAGTCTTCTGAAATGAAGAATGGGGTAGAAATTAGGTGATTATAGACAAGCTGTAGCCCAAGGTTACCTACTTGTTCTCCTGTTTTAATTTATTTCCCCCTATAATTTCCAGGGCATCCTAGATTCTCCCAATGACCCAGCCTTTCCCATCTCTCTCAGTTGCTATGCGTAGGAGGGAAAGAACATAGAAATACAAAAGCACTGGAGAATTTTTTTCAATAGGGGAGGGGAAGGGAGAGGAGAGAACTGAATGGTATGCAGACACATCTACCCTAGTCTGGGGCTCTTTCCCACTCTCTTCAAGGTGTGGTTGCTGAAATCAGTCTTTACAAATGAAAACTTATTTCCTTGTTCTTTCTTTATTTGTTTATAAGCAACCTCAGCTCAAGCATAGGTTAAAATTGTATTTTTCCAGGATGCTTGTGTTTTATACCAGGCTCCAACAGCTCGTACAGTATTTCCTACAATAAAATGCATACACGTGTGTGCTACTCTTGCAGTAGGATTGACTCGATTATGCTATTTTTAGCTTTCTTGCAAAATTTTTAAGACAGGAAAATATTTACAATCATTTTTAATAATTTAAAAAATAATGCACTTTTTGTAGAAAATTTGGAAAATATAAATGAATGTAAAAATGTTAATAAAACCCTAGTCATAATCCCATTACTTAGATAGAATAATGTTTTACTATGTATTCTTCCAGGGCACCTGGGTGGCTCAGTTGGTGAAGTGTCCAACATCGGCTCAGATCATGATCCCATGGTCCGTGGGTTCGAGCCCTGTGTCAGGCTCTGTGCTGACAGTTCAGAGCCTGGAGCCTGCTTCGGAATCTGTGTGTGTCTCTCTCTACCCCTTCCCTGCTCACACACTCTCTTTCTCTCTCAAAAATAAAAATTTTTAAAAAGCATTAATGTACATTCTTCCATGTGTTTTTCCATGTGTATATGCAAACACACATTGAAGTATATGGAAACACATTTACATAGTTAAACTCTTATTTGTATCTAGTGTTTTGTAACTTAAGTTTTCATTCAATGTTACACATTTGAAAAATATTCATGCCATTAAATTCTTTATAAAACTATCTTAAGTGGTGTGAACTGATCATCTTAGGCATAAAAAGCAGCCTCGTGGAAAGATTTCTTGCCTGGGGATAGTCTGCTCTGCCACTAACATGCTGTGTGACCTTGGGCAAGTCACTGTACTTCTCTGAACCTCAATTTCCTGTGCTTTGACTGAGAGTTAGGAACAAAATAATTTCACCAACCCGTCACTGCCACCTCCATGAATGAAATTCATGACCGTTTGGATTTGGTGTACTCACTGTACCCCAATCTGCTTTTATATCTCTTCTGCTGTCATTGCAAAAACAAATCTAGCAAGTCACGTTCTGGATGATACCCCTCAATGGTGCATACAAAGCTTCACTGTGCATTATTGCTTATACAAAGCCCTTGTCTGAGCTGACCTCACCCACCAGCCAACCTCCTTCACTCGCCTTCCTACCCTCCATTACGTCCCAGCTCCTCAAAGGCATCAAGTCCTGTGGCCTGGGGGCCTTGGCATCCGCTGTTCCCCCAGCCTGCAGCCGCCACATTCAGCACTCCAAAAGTAGCTCATCTTTTTTTAGCCTTCAGAGAAAGCTAATCATATCCATCCTCCTTCCTTTATGTTAATTAGATCACCATTTCCTGTGCTTGTTCTCCCATAACATTTATCACTGTGTGTGTGTGTGTGTGTGTGTGTGTGTGTGTGCGTGTGTGTGTGTGTGTGTGTGTGCTTATTTGATAAATATCTGTCTTCCTCTATAGACTAGAAGCCCCATGCAAGCAAAACTATTTGATTCATTGTTGTATCCTGCTGCCTAGCCCAATTCTGGCACAGAGTAGGCACCCAATAAGTATTTGTTTAAAAAAATGAATGAATTGTATCTTTGCCTCTTTCCTCCTTCAAATGCAGTTGACTCTTGAACAATGCAGATCAGAACTGCGTAGGCCTGCTTAAAAGTGAATTTTTTCCACAAGTACAGTACAGTACTGTAAATGTATTTTCTCTTACAATTTTCTTAATATTTTCTTTTCTCTAGCTTATTTTATTGTTAGAACACAGTATATAATACATATAACATACAAATTATGTCTTAATCAACTGCCTATGTAATTGGTCAACAGTAGGCTATTAAAGTTTTGGGGGAGTCAAAAGTTATATGTGGATTTTAGGCTGTGGTGGGGGGCTGTGGTACCCCTAACTCCTGCATTGTTCAAGGGCCAACTGTACTTTAAATTTCATTTTGCCTTAACTAGCTCTGTTAACGTAAGCTTTCTCACAACCTTTCTGAGTCGAGGCAAAGAAAAGAAAATAAATAAAAACATATGCAGGGTGAATTATGTTATTCTTTCTCTTTCTTTTTAAAAAATGTTTTTAATGTTTATTTATTTTTGAGAGCGAGAGAGACAGAGACCGAGTAGGGGAGGGGCCGAGAGAGAGGGAGACACAGAATTCGAAGCAGGCTCCAGGCTCTGAGCTGTCAGCACAGAGCCCAACATGGGGCTTGAACTCACCAACTGTGAGATCATGACCTGAGCCAAAGTCGGACGCTTAACCGACTGAGCCACCCAGGTGCCCCAATCCTTTCTCTTTCTTAAAGAAAACATAAAAAATAAAGTAAGAATCATCCACAATCCTACACTTTTTATGTTTATCTATTTATTTTGAGGGTGGGGAGAGGCAGAGAGAGATGGAGAGAGAGAATCTCAAGCAGGCTCCAGCTCAGCGTGGAGCCTGACGTAGGGCTCGATCTCATGACCATGAACCTGACTGGAAACCAAGAGCTGGATGCTTAACTGACTGAGCCACCCAGATGCCCCCACAATTCTATCGTCTTAAAAATATACACGGTAGCTCCCGAGAAGGGGTGGGGAGGCAGGTAAGCCCTTTCTCCTTTGATTCCCCTACAAAGTGACCAATGAGATCAAAACACCCCTAACCTGCAGCCAAAGTACAAGAAAATTTCAGAGCTAATCAAACACTTGAAGACCCTTTCAGAGGTCATCCCACTTTCATTAGCACCTGTTAAAACTATTGCCAGATAGGGGCGCCTGGGTGGCTTAGTCGGCTAAGCGGCTGACTTCAGCTCAGGTCATGATCTCGCGGTCCATGAGTTCGAGCCCCGCATCGGGCTCTGTGCTGACAGCTCAGAGCCTGGAGCCTGTTTCAGATTCTGTGTCTCCCTCTCTCTGACCCTCCCCTGTTCATGCTGTCTCTCCCTGTCTCAAAAATAAATAAAACGTTAAAAAAAAAAAAACAAAAAAAACTATTGCCAGATAGAAGCAGGAGAGCTGGGATGAGATACGTCCACTCCACACTTTTGCAAATTGTTTCTCTCCTCTCAGGCAGGTTGTTTTTTGTTTTGGTTTGGTTTTTTAGTATAATTTATTGTTAAATTGGCTAACATACAGTGTGTAAAGTGTGCTTTTGGTTTTGGGGTAGATTCCTGTGGTTCATCACTTACATACAGGCAGGTTGTCTTTGGCAGCTTATAATAAATGACATATATATTGGTCAAAATTGTATAATGTGGCTCTCTCTCTGCCCACCCATTCATACACTCCCCAATTCCAAGTATGATCTAAAATGGTGATGTATGGGGCGCCTGGGTGGCTCAGTTGGTTAAGCATCCAACTAACCTCACGGTTTGTGGGTTCAAGCCCTACATAGGGCTCTGTGCTGACAGCTCAGAGCCTGGAGCCTGCTTTGGATTCTGCATCTCCCCCTCTCTGCCCCTCCGCCCACTCACACACTCTCTCTCTCTCTCACTCAAAAATAAATAAACATAAAAAAATTTAAATGGTGATGTAGCTGTTTGCACAGTCTATTTTTACGTAATACCTTGTCTCATGGCAAATTGAGCATGTTGATTGTCAATTGATGGAAGGAATATAACTTGTTTATTTTGATATTTAGTAAATTTTTAAGGACGTTATAGAGTCATAAAAATTGGCTTACTTTTTATTTCTTTTCCTCTGAATTATCAGATTGAAATGGAGAGAGAACCATGAAGAAGGTGTAGCTGGGAAACTGGCCTGGGACGTACAGTGTAAGGGACCAATTGTGTCACAGCATAAGAGAAACAAGGC
>NW_024412391.1:86267808-86328919 GCF_014898765.1 Herpailurus yagouaroundi | reverse complement strand
GGAAGGAAGCAAAAAGGGAGGGGGGAAGGAATGGAGGGAGGAAGGAAAGAGGGAAGGAAAGAGGGAAGGAGGGAGGGAGGGAGGAAACCTAACAATTCCACTAGAATGCAAGTGAGGACAGCAGTTTTCATTTGTCTTGTTTAATGCTGTATCCCCAGCATCTACAACAGTGCTGGATATATATAACTATTCAATGAAAATCTGTTGAATTAATAAAATATTACTTCAGTAAATGTGTGTTAAATAAATAAATGTGTGCTCTTATAAATCTATTTATATATTTTTTAAATGGGTATGGAAGCAGAGGACATATGGAACATTACATGCCCAACTGCTAACATTTGTCAGCTCGCGGGGCTGATTTAGAGGAAAGGAGGTGTGGTGGCCATATATTTGTTTTCTTCAGCACAAGGAGGAAGAGCTGACCAAGTAGGGGACTTCAGCTAAACACACGAAGTTCTTCCAGGGCGAGAACTAGATAACTCCCTGTACTTCTGACAGCCAAGAGTTTTATGATTCAACAACAACAGAACATCAATACGGAAACAAAATCAAGGGTAGATGAAGTTTCATGAAAATCTAATTTCATCGTGTGAACTTCATTAAGTCATATTTTTATCCGTGTCTAAAAAGGAGTGCTTGTCTTTTCCTCTTTTTATTAGTTACCAGAGTGAGTTCCTTCTCTTCCTTTAAAACAGACTTGCACCTGAATGCAAAGGGACATCGACAAGCTTATAAACAATTTTCGGCCCTTCATTACCCACCTCTCTGCCCAATGGAAAGTTCAAACACAACAGCAGAACAGTAACACGAACACTCTCTTCTGCTGGCTCATCGTATGATGTTCTGAGCTGCCTTCGAGGGGAGGCTTCCTACCATATGCCTTTCACAGAACAGGGTAAGAGCTGGGCATACATTACAGGACACTTTAGTATTTTGTTGAGACAGTGAGGTTTTGTTCATTGTGACTTTTTTCACTTTTTTTTCACAGCATTCCCAAAGTTCCACTGTAAACCTATTTTTAATGACACAAATATTCATCATGAATATTATTGATAATGTTTTGTGAGACCAAGACAAGAAATTTAAGAGCATAATATTTCCATTTTACTTTCAATATTAGGATATATGCTTCAGGACTGTGGGATAAACCTTAACAACAGAACCATATAGCACCCCAAAGATCTCTGGAATTATGTTTAATACACATAAAGACTACGATAAGATTTTATTGAATGAGGCTACTGGTATCTTGAGAGACTAAATAATTCAGAAAACTTTAGGCTTGGGCATCCCTGTCTTTCCTCATCCTACATCCAATCATAAGGAAGCCCCAGATGTCTGGGTATAAATTGGGATTTGGGACTTTGTCCATAGAGGGAAGGAGGGTCCCTTTCCCCTCCAATTTCTTCCCGATACCTGAATAACCAAGTTGTTTTATTAAGACTTTGTGGCTCATTAAATTAGAAATACTGTACTCCTGAGAAAGGTGAGATGTTGCAGCAATGGTCAGTCCACCTTCCATGTGCTCTCAACACTTTGCTACTGAATGAAAGAGAATGTGAGAACAGGTGCACCTCAGGGAAGAACACAGTTCCTCAGATGTTTGACCTCAGGTTCAAAGGCTCTGGTGTGGATTAGGTTGGAGGACCCGGGGCAAAAGAGGTTCTCAGAATAAGTTGTGACTTTAACGTTGGCCAAAAGAAACACAGTCTCTGGAGTCTGAGGAAGGGGCACGGGGCCACCCATAGCCCAGGCACATACACACGGACTGGAGCAGTTCTCTAACGAGGCTTCCTATTTCTACTCTGGATCCTCCAGTCCATCTCCTCAGACACTTACAAGCCTCCAATGCCTCCCCACTGCACTCAGGATAAATTCCAAACCCCTGAGCAACACTCAGATCAAGATGCTTCCATCTTCACCCTCGATGGTGGGCATGACCCCTCAAAGGTGTCCACTTCCTAATCCCTGGGACCTGTTGATGCTACTTTATATGGTAAAAAGGGGTCTTCGCAGATGTGACAGAGCTAAGGATCTTGAGCTGGGGAGACTATCCTGGATTGTCTTGGGGAGCCCTAAATGCAATCTCAAGTGTTCTTAAAAGAAGAGGCACAGAAGGCAATTTGACGACACAGAGGAGGAGGAAATATGATCACAAAGGCAGAGACTGGAGGGATGTATCCACAAGCCAAGGAATGTCAGCAGCCCCCAGAAGCTGGAAGAGGCAGGAACAGATACTCCCCTGAAGCCCCCAAAGGGAGCCCAGCCTGCTGACACTGGAACTTTGGACTTCTAGCCTCTAGGACTGTGAGAGAATAAATATCTGCTGTTTTAGGCCACCCTGTCTGTGATCATTCATTAGAGCAGCCACAGAAAACTAATACACACTCTCCCCTTCCATCTCTTCTATACCCTAGACTTCTGGAAAGATCTGTAGTTGCCCAAGCAAATGGTTCTGTTTAGCCTCTAGCCCTTAGCATATACTGTTCCCCCTGCCAAGAGACTCCTGTCAACTCCACATCAGGAGGTGGAGAGATGCCAAAGTGGAAAATAAAAATGAACTTTGAATCTGTGCCTTGACTGGTAAAATAGGAGTTACAGGGTGCAGATCTTACACATTTCCAGTGCTCTGCAGGTTACAGAGGGCTTGTCCCCATCCCATTTGATCCTCACAATAGCCCCATGATATGGGTAAAGGTAAGTAATAACGCTGTAAGAAAATTGAGGCTCAGAGCTGAACTCACAGCAGCTGGTTAATGACAACATCAGGCTCCTATCTGCAGCACTGTCTGCAGTGCTTTCTCTGAGGTGAATCTACCAAGAATGTTCAGTGTCCCATAAAAACGGCACTGGCATCTGATTTTCAACCCGAGTTCAAATCATCTAACCATTGGTTGCTCTTGAGGCTTTCCTAGATATAGGACAGCCATTAAGCACAAGCCAGACTCAGATATCTTTCCAGGAGGGACAGCCTGGATCAGTCTGTAAATCAAGAGCTGACAACTCACAGAGCAAGCCAGGACCATGTGCCACATCCCACTTGTCCACTCTCCCTGGATTCAGAAGCAGTGGAAAACCACTATGCAATCCGCCCTGATCCAAAGAAACCCTCTTCTGTGTGAGAGCTCTCCCTCAAAAACCCTCCCCAGCCTAGCTTCTGAAACAGTCATCCATCACACAAGAAGGAGGATCTGAGTGCAAATGACAGCAGAACATCGTCCAGAGCATCAGCATTAGAAAGTACAAGTGCCGCCAGAGGCGGGAGCAATGTGGCTTTTAGCAGTGCATAAAAAATAAGAAAAAACAAATAACGGTTAGCATTTATGGCAAAAGAGTAGTGGCCACTCTTACAAATAAATTGGGTACAAAACAGAGATCTACACCCGGGCTCATAAGAGGAACAGTAAAACATCAGCCTATCAGCCACTTCCAAGGCACAGCCTCTTCAAGGCAGAGGCTGGTTCTTACTACCCATGAGGGAAGTTAGACAAGTCATACCCCTAATGCCTCGGTAATCTAGGAACAATCACAGTCCATCAGTGAGCATCCCCTGTCAGCAACTGCTGTGGGATCAGTAAAATGGGAGAGCTTCCCCAACAGGGCTGGCTACATAACTGGCATTACCTAGTGCAAAATGAAAAGGTGGGGGCCCCTGGTTCAAAGTTTGTCAAAATTTCACAATGGCGACAGAAAGTGTGGACCCTTCTGTGCCCAGGTCCCATGTGAATGCACAGATCTCAAGCCATGCAGCTTATCCTTCAAAAAAATGACACCTCCCTTTCCTGACAGGTGATAAATTAGTTTCCCATGTTGAATGAAAGAGGAGGTGAAGCTATGGCTTCATGATGTAAAAGATAAGGTGGGGATGTTCCAGGCAGATTGTTGTAAATAACAGAATTCTCCTAGTGGTATATTTATTATACAATAGACTCATTGTGGACCTGACATTTTGCCTGTGAACTTCCAGTATCTTATTTAATCTTCACTGCTGTCCAAGAGTAGGTCATATTGCTCTGCTTGTTTTATAAATGAGGAAACTGAGGCTCAGTGGGGTTAATTTTCCAGGGTCTAATGTCTAAGTGTCTCATTCCTAACTACTACATTACACTGTTGCCTTACATTCAACAAGTGTCTAGAGAAGCATCACCACCTATATTAATAGCAAAATATTACAGACCCCAATATCTGTAATACACACAAAAACACCCACTAGCTAAGACAGACTTTGCATGGCACTCATGCCACTCAGTCTCCATGTGGAAACATCTCTTTACAGGCCCCCATGTTTGCGGACATCTCTCTGGAAATCTCATAATGTTTCTCATGGGTAGTCCTTAGTTAGGGAACACAATCCCGAGAAACCTGGAATTACATGGAGGAGATCAACATGCATACATTTAACTGCACCTCACCCAGGAGTGTTATATAGAGAGTGTTACAAAGCGATATGAGCAGTTTATGAGAGCTAGGAAGATGGGAGATTAATGCCAATTGGGAAAACTGAGAAATTCACAGAAGAGGTGATAGTTGAGCTGGGCATGAAAATGACATGAGCTTTTAATCTATATGTTATGTTTATTAATGTCCATTTTTGTGGTAATTAATTAGAAAATTTGAAAAACTAAAAGATTGTATAACTATAAAAAATCTACAAGTCCATCATCCCAGAAGTAATCACTACCAACAATTAGATATATTTTTCTCTATGATATTTTGCATGTATGCATATTGATTAAGGGCAGGATTATACAGTGAATATAGTTTTGAATCCTGGTTTTTCACTTAATATATTTGGGTTATTCAAATCACATTTTTTGATAGTTTCAAAATATTCCATTTTTATGGCAGGGTCATAATTTATTGCCATGTTCCTTGTTGCAGGTCATTGAAGTTGTTTTGAGTTTCAATGTTACTGTTGACTCTGTTTCAAGGAACACCTCCAGTCTCAATTGATCTGCACCTCTAACTACTCATTTCTATGAGTCTTTAAGGAAAAATCATTGGGTGAAAGGCTTTTTATTCTTATACTTAAAATTGCATATTTTAAGAGCGTATGAAAATTGGTTTCTTAAGAAGTTTGTTCCACATGTGGGAAAAAGGGAACCCTTGCGCTCTGTTGGTAGGAATGCAAATTGGTGCAGTCACTGTGGAAAACAGTATGGAAGTTCCTCAAAAACTCAAAAATAAAATTACTATATGATCCAGTAATACTAATCCTGGGTTTTTACCCAAAGAATACAAAACACTAATTTGGAAAGATACATGCACCCCTATCTTTATTGTAGCATTATTTACAATAGACAAGATATGGAAGCAACTGAATTGTCTAACAATAGATAAATGTACAAAGAAGATGTGGCGTACACACACACATACACACACATGCACCCTCCCCCCCCCACACACACAGGAATATTACTCAGCTATAAAAAAGAATGGGATTTTGCCATGTATGGACCTGGAGGATATGATACTAAATGAAATAAGTCAGACAGAGAAAGACAAATACCATATGATTTCACTTATATGTGGCATGTAGAAAACAAAACAGAAGAATAAAACATCAGAATCAGACCTATAAACACAAACTGATGGCTGCCAGGGGGAAGGGGTGGGGGGTGGACAAAATGGATGAAGGGGAGTGGGGGATAGAGGCTTCCAGTTATGGAATGAATAAGTCATGGGGGTAAAAGGTACGTCACAGGGAATATAGCCAGTGGTACTGTAATAGCTTTGTATAGTGACAGATGGTAGGTACACTTGTGGTGAGCACAGCATAACATACAGACTTGTATGTAACATTATGTGTCAACTATACTTCAGTGAAAAAAGTGTCTTTTTCCAATATGTACTAAACTTATTTACACCCCAGAAACATCAGGCTTAAGTTCTTCAACATGTTGACCCCTTTCTACCCCAGGACTTTGGCACATGCTATTTCATTCACACTGCCTGGAACATTCACATAACCTAGCATCTGTCTCAGAAGTATCTGTAACTGTTCTTTGATTTGACCCTTAATTCTAGATATACTACCTATAGTGTTTGTACTATTATAACACATTTTAGTATTTAGTTCCAGGCAAATCCTACTCCATTCACTCCATCATTTACTTTTCAATTTTTTCTTGGAATTTTTAAATTTTTTATTCTTCTACACTTAGGCTTTGTGAAACCAACTAGACAATCCTGTATCGATTTCATTTGGAATTATATGAAAACTTAATTAGGGGAAAAGTAAGATCTTTTTATTTTACATTATTTCCGTCTAAGAAGCAATATGTACTTCCACTTATTCAAATCTCCTTTTATATTGCTCAATAAAATTGTGTAGCTTTCTTCACATAGGTGTCACACATTCTTTGATAATTCATGGCTTTAGTTGCCATTATATCTTCTAACATGTTTATTGCTGTTCTATAGAAATGTCACTGCTTCTTGTATATTTATCCTGCAGTCACTCACTTTTGATGAACTTGCCTATTAATTCAAAACATTATTTAGCTGTTGCCCTGGATTTCCTAGGTGTGTCTAATCATACTGTCATCATATAACCATAATTTTGTCTCCCCTTTCTACAGTTACTCTTATTATTTTCATGGCTTATTGTATTTGCCTGAACTTTCAGACAATGCTAAATAACAACAGTGACAGTAAGAATTCATCTCTGGTTTCTAGTTTAAATGGAAATGCCTCCACTCTCTCACCATGAAGTATGATGTTGGCTCTTGGCTTCGGATATCCTTTATCAGGTTAAGGAAATATCCTCCTTACTGTTTCAAGATACAATAAATATTTAATTTTATTGAATACCTTTTTACATCTACGGAGGTCAACATTCTTAAAATTAGTGGACTTATTGATTTGATGCATTGTGTTAATGTATTTGCTAATACTAAACCATCACAATCCTGGGCTGAGTATGGATGAGTGTTCTTTTGATGTACTGTTGAATGTAGCGTCCTAGTCTTTACTTATATTTCCCATCTTTATGTATGGTTGGTCTATTGCCCTCTGTGTGTGGGTTATTGGAGTTTAACACTCCAATTCATAAAAAGTAAACTCCACAGGGTTGGGATTTTTGTCTGTTTTGTTCATATCACTGTGCTCAGGGCAGTGCCTGGTACACAGCAATGATAATTGTTTGTTCAGTTAAGAGGCTGTGATTGGTATTTTTTAAAAGCTCTTGAGCCAGTGTTCATAATGGCTTTCTCAAAAAATGTTCTATTTCATCTTTTTCAAATTTGTTGGCATAGAGTTTTTCATGTATTTATCAGAGGCATGTGTCTTAGTTTCTTCAAGATCCATGGCCTGGATTTCTTTTTCCTTTCTATTTGTTGTTTGCTTTCTAATGTACTGAATTCTCTTGTCTTCATTTTTATGTCAGTCTATAAATTTTCTTTTATTGTTCTCTTCCTAACTTCTTAAGATCGTTGCCTCTTTTGTTTATTCTTATTCATTGTTTTTATTATGAAGGATCATGATATTATGAACCTGCCTTTGACTATAACCTTGCCCACATCCTGAAAGTTGGTAGTTTGGTGCAACTGTATATCAGAATTATCTGTGAAGCTATTTTAAAAGGTGGGGCTCATCTGGGACCTATGGAATCAGAATCTCTGGAAGAGGGAGAGCCCAGCCATTTCTATCTTTTGAGAGCTCCATGGGTGATTCTGACACACAGCCAGGGTTGAGATAAGCAGTTCTATTGTGCCTGGAGCTTACACACAGGGTTCGGACTGGGGCACAGGAGGATGGCTCATGTCCCTCAAAGATGGCAAGTGGCTCTAAGCACTATATGAAAGGATTTGGACCTCGTGCTACAGACACAAGGGGTGATCAAAAGTTTGCAGCAGGATTAAAGTTTACATTAGATCAGTTCTTTGGGATAATAACTCTAGAGTTCCAGCATGAAAGACAGAATGGAGAAGGACAAAGAAGAATTGTCATTTTCGTCACTTCTCACTCATCACCATTATCGTAATCATTACCTGTGGGCCTTACACCAGTGGTTCTCAAACTGTGGTCCCAGACCAGCAGCATTGGCATCACCTGGGAAACTGTTAAAATGTAAATTCTTGAGTCTCACTTCAGATCTCCTGTATCAGGGACCCTGGGAGTGACGCTCAGCAATTTGTATCTTTAAAGGCCTTTAGATGACTCTCATGCATGCTGGGGAACCACTGTCCTTATAGATATTCATTATTCGGCAATAAAAGAAGGGTATTTTATTTGTCCACAGTAACCTGAGAAAAAATCCATTCATTCATTTCAAAGATATTTATTATCTACTGTGTTCTAGCTCCTCGGGGCTGTCATGAAGAATTTATACAGATGGTACATTATAGTCTATATGAACAGCCTCCTCTCCCAGAGTTGTGCAGTGAACAGCACAATCTACCAAACCACAGGCTGTTGCTCTGCTCCTGGCTCTGCGTTAGGGTGATGTTATGGAGAACAAGACAGACAATGTTATTGTACTCATGGAGTGTGCATTCTGCCAGAGGGGACACACATTAAACTGGTAAACAATTAAATGCATAAGATAAATCTAAACTCTGAGGGGGCTCTGAAGGAACTCAACAGACTACGTAGCAGAGAGAGATATTTCATATTCTAATCCTTGAATATACTCATCAATGCACCTACGACCATTTTGGAACCAAGGAAGGAAAGGGATTTCCCCCCTTTCCACCATATCCCATGTCTTGACCTTATTCATTGCAGAGATGTGACACTGACACAGCCCTGCTCCCTCTTACACAGCACTTCAGAAATCAGAGCAATTGATGTGGGTGCTCTTGACTCAAAACGTACACTCAGGCTACACACAGCAGCTGACTCTCGGAGGGGGACGTTCTTTTATTAGTCATATGCCTAAGGATGCTTAAGGCAGATGGAGTCCCAGAAACAGCTGACCCCAAGGTCCGGAAGCACCACGAGGAATGACATGGTCTGGCTCTTCTGGCCACAGGTGTTTGCAATATTATTTGAGTGCATGCAAATGACGGAGAATACTTTCAGAAATTATATTTGACAGGCAGCTCTCTGTTCATAGGTAGAGATATGGGATATAATCTAATGTGATGTTTTATGAATTGGGCTGACTTGTTTCCTTGTCCACAGGAATCTATAGGGTTCTGTCAGAGAAGTAATTTCACACACCAGCAAGAAGATGTTCCTTAAGTGCAATATCATCTCTAAACTTTTAGAGCGAGCTACTTCTAGTTCCTTCTTCTATGCCACCAATGGAGAAAGAGTCAAGATCCTGAAAGTGTGTTCCACGGTGACGTACAGCGACTACAGCAAACAAAAATCAGGTTTTAAGTAGATAGAGCAAAACAATGCTCGTTCCTCTGCCCCCTTCCCCATAAATACAGAGTCTAAAGGCTTCAGGCTACTTTTACCCTGAACTCTGTTTTTGTCAGATCGATGACAAGTCACGTTAACAGCAGTGTTTAATTCTATCAATATGTGACCAATTGTGTTAGATTGTTTGGCCATTGATTTTACTTAGTGCTACAGTTGAGTCTGAAAGGAAGTGCTTTTCCTTGCAATGTCTCACCCAGTGACAAATGCTGAGTGCTGACTTTCTGTCTGCCTTGTAGGTACCGATTCCACCTGAAGAACGGTCAGCTCACACATCAAAGCCCAACCACATGACACAAATAGTATTTCTGAAATCACAGGGTCATCACTTTCCCCCTTGATTAGCCTTGAGAGAGAGCATGGCCCAAAATGAACAAGTGGAAAGATGAGAAATCAAGAGGTATCAGAATTAAGCCGCCGAAAAAAACTTGGATATCCCAGCTGGTCACAGAAAACAGGGTTACGAACAACTCTGAATTCAGGTGGTTGGATTTTGAGGATCTTCTACTGCTTTAGTCGTCTCAACAGCTTTCCAAAATGGCCAGGCAAATTATTTTTGACCTGGAAATATGGTTATGATTGACCACTCCCACCAATTCTGTCACACACTCACGCACACTCTTGCACACGGTAGCACACCTCTCCTTTACTGCCAAGATGGCTGCCACTCACAGGAAGGCGAGCGAATGGCTCTCCGGCCAAAGGGGCCTTTCCATTGTGTAGGTGGAAGATCGGAAGAAAAAGCAAAATAAAGTTAGTAATCTCCTAAACACCACCCCACAATCTCCTAGTTGCTACAGTTCTCGAAATGGCTTATGATGGCACTTTAACCACCCATTCCACATGCGGGGCGTGGACCATGTCCTTCAGGAAACAGGAGATCCCAGTCGTTCAAGGTGACCTTAGGTTGAGAGTCTTGGCTCTTCTGACTCCACTGAGCCACCAGGGCTCTTCCAAAGGCTGGCAGCTCGGGGCAGCGTAGGTGGCCGCAAAGAACACGGACTCCCCTGAATGCAGCCGGGCCCCAGCAGCAGCAGGCCACCGCCAAAGTCCTCAGCCCTCGTTCGCCGTTACAGCACTCAGCTTATCAATTTACTTGCAAATGGCTCCCTGAAGTATTAACCCAGGTTAATTATTCGTCAAATATGATTATGCAATGGTAATGTAAAAAATCGGAAATGCGGGATGGAATTTTTCACTCCAGCGGTTTGGCGATTGTGGCAGCTGGTGGAGGAGCCGGAGTAATTACCAGGCCATTCCAGCTGGTGGATCAGCACCCTGGCGCAGGAGGGGAAGGGGGGGAAAAAGCAATAAAGAACTAGAGGAGCGGGAATATGAGCCGTGCCAATCGACGTGGGGAAAATTTCACAGCTGCTGGTGGTGATAAATGAGAAACGGTAGCCCTACTTCTAATCAATACATGTAAATGCTACTCATTACAGCCTTTATACACACTTCTCAATTAGCCTTTCCTCCCACTGGTAACAGGGAATGTCATGCTTTCTGGACTGTGAAAGTGGTTCAGTACCAGGTTCACCTGCATCCGGGAGCCACAGTGACAAGGCTCGCGGCGCGCGGGCCGGCAGGTGGGAGCGCTTGCGGCTCCAAATGCCTCCCGGACCGGACGGAGGCGAAGAAACCAAATCCCAAATCCCAAGTGCGCCCTTGCAATTAGATAGTCTCTTTTAAGGCGCCTCTTGTTCATTTTGGGTGACTGACAGTCCCACCCAGGCCCTACTGAGCATCCAGAAATTCGGAAATATTTGAGGACACGGTCCAGAGGAGATTGTTTTAAGCAAATCACTTTCTTCCTCTTTGGGGAAAAAAAAAAAAAAAAAGAAAAGATCTTTTTGTCGATGTGCTTCTGAGTAGTAAACTTCACTGTGATTTAAACTTCACTGTGATTTAGTGCCTTTTCCACATAGAATTACAAAACTGCTTTGTAAAACACAATCTATGAAGGATTCCCTAATTTGTTGTATGTAGCTTCATTTTTGTTTTGTGTAGGGAGATAAGGAAACACTTTAAATCAGGAAATTCCAAGCCGTAGCAGCTGAGCTCAGCATGTTGCTTGTACCTATATAACTTCTCTTACATGAATTTTTTATAGCTATGATACAGTTCCATAGGCTGTCAACAAAGTCAAATAGGGTGGCCTACGTGTGTCTAAATGGGGAATCCTATTTTTAAAGAGTAAAATGCTTTTTCTTTTTTTTTTAAGTTTATTTATTTTGAGAGAGAGAGAGAGAGAGTGAGCAGGGGAGGGGCAGAGAGAGAGGGAGAGAGAGAATCCCAAGCAGGCTCCATGCTGTAAGCACAGAGCCCAATGTGAGGCTCGAATAGAGTAAAATTCTTAAGGAAAAATGTAAGTCTCCTATCCTGTAGGTGGAGTTTCCCTGCCCTTCAGGTAATGGGAAGTTACTTTAATTTGATTACCTTCCTTGGTTTTGTTTTGTCCGATAAGAAATATAATTTTTCCCAGTTAATAAAGATGATACACACATGCCTTTCTTTAATTTTTTAAATATTTTACCTGAGTCTGTGTTATGAAAAAATTTTGAATAATTGTAATAATGCTAGTTAAAGTTTGAATTGTTACCTGATAAAAAAAATCCCTCAGATTGGTTGAAAAATATGAGTAAAGAGCCAAAAGTTTATCTGTCATCTGTCTATTATCTATCTAGCCTTCCATCTATCTATCATTTATCTATCTATCATGGACATGTTACCAGTTCGAGTATGATATCACAATTGACAAACGGACTTGAAGGATGGCCCATTACTCCAAAGTCAAATTACATATGAGCCCACGATCAATTCAAGTGAGGATGGGGATACGGGAAAGGGGAATCAGTTGTAATTTTAAAGGTTTTCTTGGGGCCTCTGGGTGGCTGAGTCGGTTGAGAGTCTGACTTAGGCTCAGGTCATGATCTCGCAGTTCGTGGGTTCAAGCCCCGCGTGGGCTGTGCGCTGACAGCTCAGAGCCTGGAGCCTGCTTCAGATTCTGTGTCTCCCTCTCTGACCCTCCCTGCTCCAACTCTCTATTTCTCTCTCTCTCTTAAAAATAAATAGACATTAAAAAAAATTTTTTTTAAGAAATAAAATAAAGTCTTTGCTAAAGAATATTTTGTATTTAAGTCAACTCAGGTCAAATTTCCTCTCACTGGTATTTATAGAGCAGCTATTGTATGCTAAGTGCCCTTTCAGACAATAAAAATGCTATGGTGGACAAGACAGGCACAATTTCTGCTCTCCTGAAGCTGGGGGCTCTAACAGACTCCTTTGGCATTATTAAATCCTGAGATTTCCAAGGAGAAAGCTGTTCTTGTAAGAAAGCACAGATATGATGGCCAGGCACAACTTAAAAACAATTTTTCTAACCACACTAAGAAATGACCAATTACCAAGATAAAGAGTCTCCCCTTTGAATCCTTCATTGGCCTTTTATTCAGTCTGAACTCCTGAGGGGCATTCATGTCTTTTCAGATATGTTTATTTTTACCATGATATTCCAAAAGCAATATCCACTCTTATCCTGATCTTGGATTTCATCCTAACCGCATTTAGAGAGCCTTTTACTAAATAAGGATGTCGGCAAGAGATTTGTTCTTAGAGTCCAATATACTCCCACAGAATTTCAGCTGAATTCCTTTTCAGAGGTAAATGTACTTTCCTCACTCTGCAGAAAACTTAACTCGGAGAGCAGGAATAACTTATGATTCTAATAGGAGATAAGAAATGGCTTATATCTGGCTGCCAGGCTGCCTGAGAAAACATGGCGATCATAGATCCAAGTAACTGGATACCTTTGGTTTTCTTTCTTGTTTCCTAGCAATACACATGGAATAAGAATAAAATACTACCAATTTCACCCTGTGCACATTCATCACAGATGATAATAGGAATTTTGTGTAAAGACTGACACCAGACCAGAGTTCCACATTTACACACCAAAAAGTCAGAACATACAGTCTTTGTGTGGGAATATTTCCCCACGAATATCCATCAAATTAAGATACACATCTACTATAACCCATTTTTTATGTAATAATCCACACATCCCAATTTTTGCTAATGTCCAGATGAGGTGCCTAATCTCTGCACCAGCCCAAACATGCAAGTTCTGTCCGGGAGTCAGCTCCTCTATACTTGAGAGAAAGATCTCACCATTAGTTGCTTCATTAATAATAGCATTATTTGAATATTTGCCTCATCCTGAAATTAATCTGGGAGAGATGATAGGTTTAAAAGGGAAATGGACCGATAGAAAGAAATAAAAGTATACTGCATACATGCTGAACTCTCTAAACGGAATGCCCAAACTGTCTATTTCCATGGAGAATCTAGATAGATCTTGTCATGTCTTGGCTCAAAACTTTAAACTGAAGTCAGAGTCAGGGGGTTCCTGGGTGGCTCAGTCAGATGAGCGACCAACTTCGGCTCAAGTCATGATCTCACGGTCTGTGAGTTCAAGCCCTGTGTCGGGCTCTCGTGCTGATGGCTCAGAGCCTGGAGCCTGCTTTGGATTCTGTCTCTCTCTGTCTCTCTCTGCCCTTCCCTGCTTGTGCTCTCTCTCTCTCTCTCTCTCTGTCTCTCTCTCTCTCTCTCAAAAATAGATAAACATTAAACAATTTTTTTTTAATTAAAAAAAAAACAGCCACACTTTGGTAAGGAAAGAGAGCTTCTGATGAGTCACTACGTCTGTCTAAAGCTGTTACAGCAGCTACGATGAGCCACTTAAAACGTGCCGTGTCCAATTGAAATGGGCTGTTAGTGTAAACAACATACTGTCTTTCAAAGACTAAATACAAAAAAGAATAATGTAGAATATCTTAATAATGTTTATTTTATCTCATAAATACATTTAATTTGCATGCTGGAAGGCTAGTATTCTTATATATTAGCTCAAAAAATGTATTACTGATACTGACTTCACCTGTTCCTTTTTACTTTTTAAATGTGGTTACCAGAAAATTTTAAATGACATATGAGGCACACCTTTAATTTCCACTGGGTAGTGTGAATAAAGCCTATTTTACCCACTTTTTAGGTCCTTCATCTATTTATTTTAGCCCACTGATCTAACTTACCCTATCTACACTCAACACCAGCAAGCACCTTGCAGATAAGTACATCCTGGTATAGACTGTAATATCTACGTGTGTCTCTATGTACATTTCAGAAAATTATGCACACAATTAGTTTCAGCTTTCTTACGTGTGGCATTAGAGTGTTAGCTTTCAAGACCTCGATCGCCAAAATACCAAGAATCTGAATGGTTGTCTGAGGCCTGCTTAGGGAAAGCTCAGGCCAGATTCAATAACTTCTATTTCTAAATAAAGACTGAGCATGCCAGAAATCCACGAACCATGGCACAGTTCATGTAGCCATTCCTGGAAGAAAAAGAAACACACAACACATACTTAACTGGAATGGACTGACTCGATATCCTGCTTAGTGCTCATGGCCGACTGGGACAGTCAACAGTAGACATCACAGAGAACCAAGGAGCCTTGTACTCATTTCCAGATCCACATCTTAAATCTGCCTTCACCTTCCCATGGCTGGACCTTTCTCAGAAGGGTTCCTGACCTCTAAGGGGTGGATTTCATCCAAACATTAGTTTTCCAGTTTGGGACTCCTGAGGTATCCGTGACTTGCCTCCACTTTTCTTTTCTTTTCCCTGATCCCTTTGGATAGGACGTGTTTTGCACACATTATTTTATACCTTATACCTCGGCCAAGGCCACATTCGGTCTTCACGGTGATCGGGGTTAGGTCCAACATGCAGATAAAGATGTGTGTCTTTGCCGTCTGGTGTAAGAGCTGATAATGAGCCAGGCTGAAATGGAAGCTGTCACTTTGCATCGCATCAGAGCAACCTGAACAATGTAAAGAAATTAAAAGCTCCCGGTGGCAATGGATCCTATTTCAGTCATTAGCTGCGTGGGAGGCACAGGCACCATTCAGGAGACTGGACCCAGTGGAGTCTTTGGTCCTCAGGGAATTTGCCACTAATGTCATTGTATGCCCCACTTCTTTTTAAAGCACAGGCAAGTACAAATGAAGTGCTATTCTTTGTTTTTACTATTATTTGGATCCAGCTACTGTAGATGGAGGGAAAAACAACACCACCACCAACAAGGAAAGCAAGAAAGACCCAATTCTTTAATCTAGCAATCAAGATAGCAAAACAACTTTTTTTTCTTTTACAAATGGATATGCAAAAGTATATTCGTGTGTTTATGTGAGAGATATTGTAATGAATATAGAAATGTGACTTCTGTATACTTTTCCTCTCTCTCCCGCCCTCCCTCTCCTCTCTCTCTTGTGGGTTGTTTGGTGGGTTTTGTCTTTTGTTTGTTTGGTTGGTTTTTGAAGCTGGCCTGCTGAAAATGAATAAGACAAGCAAGCCCAGGACTGACTCTCATTTCAGGCTCAGAAATATGAAAAAAAATGTAATATATATTTTTTTAACAGAAAGTCTCAGAATATATGCTTCAATCTTGGAGTTTCAAAAAAGGCAGCGAATCAGGCAGAAGGACAGAAGGTCACAGATTAGTACTGGTCATTGCTCAAAGAGTGCGGGTTATAAATAATAAAGGAGGAAAGGGTGAAGGACACTCAAATAGAAATAGGGACCCACAATGAAATAATCAAAGCGGAGAATCTAATTTCAGCTTTAAAAATACCATCTAACACTGAACTCCAACTGTATGGGAATCTTTCTGCTATAGCCCTGCCTTGTGTGTACATGGTTCCCAACTTTCAAGGTAAGTACTGGGCTACTCTGTGATTTCAAGTCGAACAGCGTGGTGTTTTTTTCATCTGCGAAGTGAGGAATTGTATTTTTTATGGAAGTTTAAGTGCAAATAAAAAGCAAGAAAGGAAAAACAAAGAGCATTGCCATAAGTCCTTTCAGATAAGGGCTCAGAATCTATAATTCTATATGTTATATAATACATAGACATTTTAGTAGACACTTAACATTAGGGGCCTCACACACACTTGGATTGCTTTGGCAAATGTGTCAGTGTTTCTACAGGCACTGTCGACATGGGCTTCCTCCTTGTGTGGATACACAAGCATCCAAAAAGCAGGTAAAGTCCACTTGTGAAAAATGTATCTGGCCTTCCAGAGATGGGAAAACCTATCAGATGAACCTCCGCCACTGCTCAGTCACTCTGTGAGCCACATGGTTTGTAGCTGCTGAATGTTCGTGATGGTTTGGCTACAAGACTCATTCCTCATCAGTGGGCTTTTACTTGTTGTGCCTGCTGCTGCAGTTGACTTCTGATCTGCTTCTATGAAATGAGCCCCTGGCAGTGTGCAGGAGAACACTCAAGAATTACATTCTCCAGTATGTCTCCAAAGCCACTACTGTTCTCACCAGAATGACAATAGCTATGATGACAATAGAAGATTCTTCACACTGTCTGGGAGGTTTTTCTTACTTATTTTAAAGATTTTTTGTTGTTAATTTTTATTTACTTTTGAGAGAGAGAGACAGAGAGAGCGAGCACGGGTGGGGGAAGGGCAGAGAGAGAGAGAGAGACACTGAATCTGAAGCAGGCTCCAGGCTCCGAGCTATCAGCACTGAGCTTGAAGCGGGGCTCGAACTCATGAAACGTGAAATCATGACCTGAGCCGAAGTTGGGAAGGTAATCTTTTTTTAAATATATTTATTTTGAGAGTGAGAGAGAGAGAGAGAGAGAGAGAGAGAGAGCACAAGCAGGGGAGGGGCAGAGAGAGGGAGAGAGAGGATCCTAAGCTGTTAGCACAGAGCCCCATGTGGGGCTCAAACCCACAAGTCGCAAGATCATGATCTGAGCCGAAGTCGGAGGCTTAACTAACTGAGCCACACAGGCACCCCAATATTTCCTACTTATTTTAAAACACAACTGGCCGTTTCATAAAAAGTATAGTTAGAGACCATCAAACACTATATTTGCATGGAGCGATTTCATTTCTGAACATGCACAACAATAAATAGGTTTTTACATACCAGTGGAAATTGAGTAGCTAACTGAATTTTGTAGCAAACTAGCCAAGAACTGAAGTGTCTTTTCTACTGACCTTGCTTCCCAAAGGGTTCAGATAAAACTGTTCCATAGGTGTGAATTCATTCATCTGTGTAAATCTGCATGAGCCTAAGTCAGGGGAAGCCCACTCTATAGATGAAGAAATGAAGGTAGAGGAAGGACTAAAGGACATTTTTGGTTTCTTAGTCACATACAGTTATGTGGGTATGCATGTATGAATTTAATCTATATCTTACATATATATACAAACACTTAAATTTATAGATTTCAAAACCAGCTACTTGATTTTTTTCTTTGAAACGTCATTATATCCTGTAATTTTGAAAGGATTAAAAATAGAATAAAGGCCAGATCAAGGAAAGCTAAAACTTCCCCTCCAAGAAACTGAGGAGTCACTGCTATGAGACAACACAATCAAAATAGATGGCTTAAAAATATCCAAGACATTGGGGCACCTGGGTGGGTGGCTCAGTCAGTGAGGCGTCCAACTTCGGTTCAGGTCAATATCTCGGAGTTTGTGAGTTCGAGCTCCGCATCGGGCTCTGTGCTGACAGCTCGGAGCCTGGAGCCTGCTTCGGATTCCGTGTCTCCCTCTCTCTCTGCCCCTCCCCTGCTCACACTCTTTCTCTCACTCTCAAAAGTAAATAAACATTAAAAAAATAATTTAAAAAATATGCAAGACATCTTTAAAAAGAGCAAGAGATAATAGAAATGTTATTGTATTTTAAATCCTGGCCAAGCCAAGCTCCACAAAAGTTTGAAAATGCCCCCAAATTCACAGTCAACAGATTCTCTAATACTTGAGAAAATCACACTTAACTTTAGGATACATTTTAGGAGTGGATGTGTTAATTCAGGCCCACACCAGAGAAAATAGAAGATTTTTTTTTCTCAGGTACCTAACCAACTTTCCTTTCCCATCAACTTTCTGAACACTTGATTTTTTTATTACTAATTTAGATTTGTGTTTGGCGTTTCCCTATTTTCTCTGACAGACGAACTAATCTTCCTTTTGTCCCCAGAGGATGAGCAGGGTGTATATCCATGCCAGAGGAAAGCAAGCTGATGACAAAAGAGTGAGTCTCATTACATAGAACACAACAAAACAGTGGCTTCCTTGGCCTGGATAACTCATTTGCATAATTTTAGCCCTTATTGAGGACTGACTATTGTTATGTGCATCCTTCAAGCTCTTTTAATTAATTAATTAATTAATTTTGAGACAGAGAGAGCGCGAGCACAAGTGGAGGAGGGGCAGAGAGAGAGAGAGAGAGAGAGAGAGAGAGATTGAGATTCCAAGCTGGCTCCACACTGTCAGCGCAGAGCCTGACGTGGGGCTTGACCTCACCAACTGTGAGATCATGACATGAGCTGAAATCAACAGTCGGACACTTAATCGACTGGGTCACTCAGGCATCCCAAGCTCTTTTTTCTTTTAAGTTTATTTATTTATTTTGAAAGAGAGAGAGAGAGAGGAGAGAGAGCAGGAAAGGGGAAAAGAGAGAGGAAGAGAGCTCTGTACTGACAGCCTGCTATGGGGCTCAAACTCATAAACCGGGAGATCATGACCTGAGACAAAATCAGGAGTCAGACGCTTAACCAACTCAGTCACCCAGGCACCCCTCAAGGTTTTTTTGTTGCTGTTTTTTTTTTAAGATATTTTGACTGCTAATACTGGATGAGGCCCTGAGCTAAATACTTTTCAAACTTCACTTCACAGTGAGTCATGAACATTCCCATTAAACTGAGGGGAGTATATATACTGCACTATATATATACATATATATATAGCAGAAGGATTCTACACTTATATATATATATGTATATATATATAACATTTCATTTCATAAAACAGATATTTGCCCAAGGTTCAAATGATAGGCTTAAGTTTGCATTACAAATTAGGTATGAAATGGAAATGAAATCAGATCTCTTACTTTTGGTATACGATCAGTGATCACCACCATTATCTACATATGTATCTGCGTACGACACCATCTAAACTAAGTTAATGCAAATGAACTTTTCCTCCTGGGGACGGGGGGGGTGGTGGTACATAAAAACATTTTAACAAAGATACACTGGCCAAATGCATAAATTATTTTTTCAAATGCATAAATTAAATAAGAAAACAGCAAACATACATGCCTATTCTAAGGTAATGAATGAGGAAGCATGATGAGAAGCACATATCTTGACAGAGAAATACTGAACCCGTCTTTTCTACCCAGTTGGGAGAAATCATTTCTAAATTTTCAGTCATAATTATGCTCCTTTGCAAAGAATTCTGGTGAGAGACAAGTCTGGGTAGAAGGAAATATTTGATAATGAAAACCAACATCTACTGTCATGAACTGGGAAAAGTGTTGTAACAGGGGTTTATTGCATTTAATCCTGGAAAGAATCATGTGAGGAAGATACTACCATTTTCACTTACCAGGCAAGGAACGTGAGGTTCACAAAGGTAAGTCACTGGCCTGAATTATTTATATAATAATAATAATAATAATAATAATAATAATAGAGAGAAGAGATCTCATTAAAACAAAAGTTTTAAAGAACAGTAACATTCATGTTTTCACATGTGCATCATGTTAAAAAAAGAAATTTAAAGTCATCACACTGTACCACCTTGGGACTTACTCATTGAAATTGAAAGTTTGTATTTTTTTGACCAGCTTCACCCATTTCACCTATGTTACTCAAAACATTTTTAAGGGATTGGGAAAACAACTAAGTGGCCTAGTGGAATCTCACAAGTTGGCTGGAAAGTCCATTGGCTGGAAAGTCAGGTGTGCCAGATTTCTCTGATTTATGTGACTCTTGTCACTCCTGGTGCTCAGGTAGTGGTTTCCCACAAGGACTGAGGCTTTGGAGAGGTACAGCAAAAGGAACAACGTTTCTATTAAAAAAGCAATATGGAATTGTGCAGTACTTTTCAAATTATGGGTCATAAATATTCCATTCCATAATGTTCTTCTATATTCTATTTTTTCCCATTTTTTAAAAACAAATGTTGTTATTAGGCCACAACATTGATTTCATGACATGGGGTAAAAATCAACATTTAAAAAATGAAATAGGGACACCTGGGTGGCTCAGTCAGTTAAGCATCCGACAGGCTCAGGTCATGATCTCATGTTTCGTGGGTTCGAGCCCCGCGTCGGGCTCTGGGCGGACAGCTCAGAACCTGGAGCCTGTTTCAGATTCTGTGTCTCTCTCTCTCTGACCCTCCCCCGTTCATGCTCTCTGTCTGTCTCCAAAAAAAGTAAATAAACATTTAAAAAAAAAGTATGAATTTTAATGAAAGAAGCAGTAATAGTCTATTGTCTTCATTGCTATCTTATTCTTTTGTTATGAGTAATTATTTTAAGCATACAGGGCATATAATCAGATATATGAAGTTTGATGTCGTGCTGAATTTGTTTAATAAATATTATCATATCCATGAAATGAATGGGCTTCTGGTCAGTAAGTGTCTGGTGTGATGTTTGTCAAACTCTCGTAGAGCATAGCTGGCTTATAATTCTTCCTACTACACAGCACCTTCACATGGCCTGGATTTTATTTCATGCCATTTCAAATCAGATTATCAAATAAGGGTCTGGCACTCTCCTATCCTGAGAACTTCAACTTGTCATAGACTCTTCCCTCTTTGATGAATCGCAAGCCCTTGGTTTCAAAACACTGCCTTGCCATCGGAACCATTTGGGACATATATTCTTATTAAGCTAGAGAAATTGTGGCATAAGGAACCAGAGCCACTTTTAATTTATTTGGTGTCTTAAATAAGAGTACCTTTGCTATAGGACAACTTTTTGCATTTCTTAACTTAGTGTTCATTTTTACTGACTGCATCGGCACCTTTTAAAGTCAAGAAGTACAAGGAGTATAGGAAAAACTGCTTGATCCTGCCTCATCTTTCCTCACTCCTTAGTCCCCACCACACGAACACTTCTGTACACGCTCACCATGCTATGGCTAGGTTTTCCTACCTTAGCAACTATTGACAGCTTTCTCTTTTAAAAGGTGAGGACTTCCTTACCTCTTCCCCATCTTCTTTCTCCTCCCCCACATCTTTCTTTTGGCCCTGCTCCCCAAATAATATCACTGCCTCTGAAAAAATCAGTTTTGGGTGTCTACATTATTTTTTTAAAAATTTTTAATGATTATTTATTTTTGAGAGAGAGAGAGAGAGACAGAGCATGAATGGGGGAGGGGCAGGGAGAGAGGGAAACATCAAATCCGAAGCAGGCTCCAGGCTCTGAGCTGAGAGTCTGATGCAGGGCTCAAACCCATGGACCGTGAGATCATGACCTGGGTCAAAGTCGGACGCTAACCGACTGAGCCACCCAGGCACCCAAGGTGTCTACATTATTATTATGTATTTATTTTTCACAACTGAGACTGTGATTATTATAGTTAATTATTTCTTACAACTTCCTCAGTAATAAATCATTGGTTTGTCTATTGATTTAATAATTCTCTACCTGCAAATCATTGTTTCTTCTCCCAAACTCTTTAGTAAAATGCCCTCAGCATCATCAAACACATCAGGCATGTAACAGTGCCTAGAGACACCCCTGGACACTCCTGTGCTTTCTTGTTCCAAACACGACCGTGTGCTTTGCACGCCTTGTTCTAAAATCCTCCTGGAAATTCCCTCCACTGATGTCCCGGGTTGCAACCCTTTTATGGCTCTCTGGTCATCTCTCATGATTTATCTTTTCATTTTGTGAAACATATCCTCTGGTGGCTTCCTGAGAAGCAGTGTATGGGAGATACACGTTGTAGAAGTTGAGCATGAGCAGATGAAAATGATCACTTGTGTTGTACATTAGCTGAACGTAGAGAGTTCTAAGCATTGTTCTGTTGTCTTGTAACTTCTACTATTGAGAAGTCTGACACCATCTCAATTCCAGATATGTGCCCTTTTGTTGCTTCTGAAAATGTTTAGAACATTCTAAAATGTCATGATGTGTAATCTGTCATTCATTGTATGTGGGCCCTCTTGATCCAGAAGCGCATGTCTTTCATTTTGGGTAATTGTTTTTGTAGTATTTCTTTGGGAAGTTCCTCCCATTCTTCTGCTCCTCCTATTAACCAGACAGTGAATTTTTTGGTTGTATTTTCCAATTTTCCATCCCATCTTCTCTATCCTATGTTCAATCCTATGTTTATTAAAACAACTGGTAGATTTCAATTATGTATTTCAAAATTTCTGTTGAATTTTTTTTATTTTTGTGATTGTATCTTTTTATTCCAAGTGCTCTTTCTTGATTTTTGAATGTTACTTTCTGCAACATCCTCTTCTTGTTTCATAATTGTGGTATCTTAAATTGCTGAAGGGGTTATTCTTTTCTTCAAGTTTCATTTTGCTGTATCCATTGCTTCTATTTTGTTTTCAGAGTTCCTTAATCAAATTCTATTTCCTTATTATCTTTCATATTGAAAGCTTTCCTCAAATATCAGTTAATCCTTGGCTATTAGTAGTTATTTAAAAGTAAGGCAATAAAAAGCTGATTGGTCCCTCTATTCATAGGTGAGTGTTATTGACTTATGACTTGTCAGGCTGAAAACCAGTCATTTTGCTGAAGAACACCTAACATCAAATCTGTGGGTCCTGGGGTACCTGGGTGGCTTCGCTGGTTAAGCATCTGACTTCAGCTCAGGTCATGATCTCATGGTTTGTGGGTTTGAACCCCACATAGGGCTCTGTGCTGACAGCTCAGAGCCTGGAGCCTGCTTCGGATTCTGTATCGCCCTCTTTCTCTGTCCCTCCCCTGCTCACACTATGTTTCTTTGTGTCTCTCAAAAATGAATAAACATTAAAATAAATTTTAAAAAAATCTGTGGGTCTTTTCTGTTGGATCACACCATTTCTCCCAAGAAGATTTCTCTAATCTTCTGCTGAGAGGGTATGTGGCGGTGTTGGTATAAGCATGTAACACCAACTCCTGGCATTCTAGAAGGTGAGCAGGGGAAAGGAATTGAGGGTTCAACTTTTGTATTTCCAACTCTCCCTCAATGCCTTTGTTTTCAGTCCTGTGTGTTTCCTCCTTGCTGGGTCCAGCTATCCCTGGGACTGGAGTCTCTCTGTTTCATTTTCCCCAAAGAGTAAGACTCCTATCCCTGCTGGGTGCCAAAGAATCTCTCACCTTCTTCTTTTTTTTTAATGTTTGTTTATTATTGAGAGACAGTGAGAGATAGAGCATGAGCATGGGAAGGGCAGAGAGAGGAGACACAGAATCCAAAGCAAGCTCCAGGCTCCAAGCTGTCAGCACAGACCCCGACGTGGGGGCTCGAATGCACGAACCACAAGACCATGACCTGAGCCGAGGTCGGATGCTTAACCAACTGAGCCACCCAGGCACCCCAGAATCTCTCCCCTTCTAAGGGGGAAGCAGGAAAGGTCTTGAAACTCTAACTACTCTTTATAGGACTTTCAATGAGTTGTCTTTCTTGCAGCTGTAGCCTGACATGACCTGTGCAGAGTTACTAGGCATCCCCAGGTGCAGAGAGGACCAGGGGCTCTGGCAGGTGGATTGGCTCCCCTCTTGGCTTTTCATCATGTGGGCAGGAAGGGCTCACCTTTCTCTCTCCTCAGTTACATCACTTGTTACTCATCCATTTCCCCTCTTCTGAAAGTTTGTCAACATGTCCTGTTCAGGGTCATCTCCTCCCTGCCCCTCTTGTTCTTTGTGGTTTTATACCTTTTAAAATTCCTTTGTGGGTAGGTTTATTGCATTTCAGTAGCAAGTGGAGAGAAACGCATGTGTTTAATCTCCCATGTTTAACTAAAAGGCTGCTGTAGTGTTATTGTTTGTTTGTTTGAGCTATCCCCTGGTGGTGTCACTGTGGGACTTGGTTTCCCAGGGTGGTACTTTGGTAAGTCACGTTTATCTCTTTGTGAGGCATTTGTGTTTATTTCTCCACTGCTCATAGCCCACACCCGAGCTTTCAGCAACCAGACTTATCATCATAATGATTTATTATACAACAAGTGAAGCAATAATTCACTTGCTATTAAGTAATTTTCTGGATACACACTACTGAATTCTCTTGAAATGTACCTATCTTTCAAAATGCACAAAGTTGATATGCAACTGAATATATGTGCCTCCTGGCTGTCGTTCACCTGGAAAACGGAACTTTCCCAGGCTTAACATACAATCAAGAAGGTACCCACTATGGAAGGGCATTTCGGAGGAATCAGGATAGGTTTCAAATTCACTCCCAAACTATCACAATTACTGTCTGGCTTACTGCCTAAAATTCTATTTTTAGTTTTTAAACTTTTTTTTTTTTTTTTTTGCTTAAGAGTTTCCCTCCTTGATGTGCAAGTACCCTTAGGAGGTGTTAACACACAGAAATCTTCATATAAATTAAAAATATGAAGATTTGGGGGCACATGGGTGGCTCAGTTACATATCTGACTCTTGATTTCGGCTCCGGTCATGATCTCATGGTTCCTGAGTTCAAGCCGTCTGTTGTGCTCTGCGCTGACAGTGTGGAGCCTCCTTGGGATTCTCTCTCTTTCTCTCTCTGCCCGTCTTGTGCTCTCTCTCAAAATAAATAAATAAATAAATAAACTTAAAGGCAATGAAAATGTAAAAAATAAATACAAATATGACTTTTATTTGGAGGGAGGGAGTTACTCCTCTTTCCAGAAGAGAGAAAGATGTTCTGGAGAGAAAGTGAATGGTGAGTGGAAGGCACCAAACTTCCAGGGAATGTGGGGGTTAATCAAACCAAAGCTCCTGGCCCTCAGGTGTTGGGCCTGCCATGTTTGCTTTCTGTATGCCGGCATTTTTAATAGCGAGAAGAATAAGAGCAGGTAGAGTGGTTACACAGATCAGCAGGTTAGTGGCGACGAGGAGAGCTCTGGGGGCCAGAGGGACCTGAGTTCAAATCCCACTTCCATCATTACTAGCTGTGTAAAATTAAACAGTTAAGCCCCTCTCTTTGTTTTCTCATCTGCAAAAACAGATAATACCCATTTCTAAGAGTTGCGAGGAAAGAGTGAGGTTGTACGTGTCAAGTGCTTACTTAGCAAAGTGCCTGGCACTTGTAAAGGCTTAATAAACAGCGATTACAAAAGATAGTGATAATGACAATGATAACCAGCTTCACAGTTTTAACCAGAGCTGCCTCTGAGTGACTCAATGGCCAAAGGCACCTACGTGGAGAAGCAGGTCTCCTGGATCAATTTGCCCAAATCCCGTGTAAGTCTGTGAACGAGTTACTCAACCTCAGAGCGATCTCTTACTTTCTCACCTATACATGAGAACAAGCTCTTAAAATTGAATTTGGCCTATAATGAAGCAAATTCTCCCATAATCCAGGTAAGAACAGCCATTGCCAGAGCTAGATAACCTCTATTGTACAAAGATGTCTTTTTCAAAAAAGAGATCTTACTTACTTACATTTCAATTTCACCAAATGCTCTCGTTCTTCCAGCTGGTAAAAATGGTGGCATCTAGAAAGCAAACGTGGCAGGCCCCACACCCAAGTGCCAAGAGCTTTGATGTGATTCCCTTCCACCTTTCCTCAAAACCAACATTCAAGCCTGATTTGGGTTCTTACGGTTTTTGTCTCACTAAATACAGAAAAGTTTTGCTCTCACATCTAGGATTTCCATGAAGTGGAAGAAGTCTTTTTTTTTTAAATAGATATTTTTTCAGTTTATTTATTTTGAGAGAGAGAGAGAGAGAGAGAGAGCAAAGGAGGAGCAGAGAGTAAGAGGGAGAGAGAGAGAATCCCGAGCAGGTTCTGTGCTGTCCTCGAGGAACCCAAGGTGGGGCTCGATCCCATGAACCATGAGGTCATGACCTGAGCAGAAACCAAGAGTCAGATGCTTAACTGACTGAGCCACCCGGGTACCCCAAAACAGAGGAAGTCTTTATGGATTAGGCAAGTCCTGGTCCGGTCTGGAAAGATGTGAAATCTCTGTGGGAGGGTGGGTGGCAGGCTCTACAGAGCCCAGGGAACAGGGCAGGGAGGCAAGGGGGGAACTCCTAGCTGAAGTACATCCTTGGAGCCCCATGGATTAGAAAAAAAGAAGCTGAGAAGGATTGAAAAGAAATATAAATTGAAAGTGCATTTCCAAAGTTTTGAGGGTTTCGAGGAAAGCTGAAATTTAATATGGGGACAAAAAGAAGCTGAAGTTTCTTAAGAAGAAAGATGTCACTGCATGTCACACCTCCTGATGCCACCACAGAACAGCCGAGAGAGATCTGAGGGATGCTGGAAAAAGTCAGGAGGACATGGCCGGGTCTGGCTCTCTCCTTGGTGGCAGCATGATCAGTGGTTCCTATTTGGACCTCACGGTTTTGTCTGCGGAGGGAGAGTAGACCAATCATCTCAACGGTTTGTTTTCCCTGTCTGCCTCGTATCGGGGTGTCTCCTCTTTCATGCCTAAGATCATAAACTGCTAATTATATATATTTTAACCATTAATATGTATTTTGGCTACCTAAAATCACTATAACGTATACCTGTATAAATCAAAGGAATACAAGCCTGTAACAAACACACGGATATACACATATCTATCTACCTATCTACCTGTGTACGTACTCGTATCGTGTGCAATTAATTTGTTACGCATCTTTTATAAAATTTAAAGTTCCTCTTCAGCAAAGGCACATTGGTAATTTCTCCAATTAGCACGCATGGTGTTTACACACAAATATTTATTATTTTTGTTGTTGTTGTTGTTGTTATCATTATCATTATTATTATTAAGCATTAAAAACCAATAGTCTTCCTTTGGCGTAAGGGTTAACAACTTCATTTTTATGGCATAAAAACTGTAGTTTGGCATCTTGCCAACAACAATCTTTTAAATAAAATGCCTTGCCTTTAATACCATCAAAAATCAGTTCCATCTCTTTTTTTTTCCCCCAGAAAAATCACCTTTTCATTAACTTGAGGTGATGATTTCCATGTGAATGATATTGTTTATCTGCACTTTCCCCACATTTGACCTTATTTCTTCTAAGAAATATGGAATATTACTTTGGGCCTTTGAAAGGCAGGGGGCTGGAGGAAGTTTCTATTAGAATAATCTCCACCTAAAGAGGTTTTAAGACTCACCTATCCATTGACCCATGAAGGGTAAATGCTAAATTCCTACAGTCAAATATTCATTCTAACCCTTCAGAATAGATGAATGAGCTTGCCTCTTATTTAAATTACTCCAAGATGGATAAGATTTTTACTGTCAGATGGAAGGTGATAATCATCACCACCACCACCGTAACTATCACCTGGTTGTTAATGACAAAAACAACAAAGAAATTTGGCTTCACCCGACGACTTCCTTTGTAACGTTTATTTATCTGTGTGTGGTGATCTAGGCACTTTGGTATGCAATCCCATGTCCATATTCGATATACCTTTACCAATATACTGATGTATTCATGCATTCTTTTTGTCAACCCTGTGGTCTAGCTTCCTGGTGGTCCCCGAATTAGCATTCAATTAACTGTTTCTCAAAATATGTAACCTGCTGACCCCTGCATATTTAAAGTGTGCTCTAGATCTGACATTTTTCTCAAATTTTGTTCCTGATAATGGGTACCTGTGCTCCATTCTCCACGCCTGCTCACCTTCAGTCAGCCTGTGACCCATGGCGAGGCACCATGTCAGAAGCAAATGTGTTCTGGCAAATCTCCATTGTACGCGTGGCTTCCAGGTTACTTTGATTTGGGTGGATTTCATTGAAATAAGGAACTTTCCCAGCTTGTAGAATTTAGAGATTAGAGATGAACTATTTTAGAGGCCCAGTTTCTAAACAAATCTAGGATGAGAGATGCAGTGATATCACACTCAGTTCTCCCTAAATTTCTACCTCATTTGTGAGTTGCCTGGGTTGGTATCCAGATGGTCAGGAGCCTTGATTCTACCCTGGCTCATTTCAGCTCATTTCCTCTATAGAACTTTAGGAAAAATGTTTCATTCCCTTCACTGTTTTCTCTCCTTGCATATTTTCTTCCCTTTGTATTCTGATTTGAGGAGAAAACAGAGGTATGTTTTTCCCTTAGTGAGCTGCCCCAAACAGTAGCTTGTCCCTACTGCAGGCCTGAACCTCGGAAACTGCAACAGTTGCCCCGGTACAAGACTGTTTGGTGGTTTTATTAAAATCCTAGTAAATTCTGGGGCGCCTGGGTGGCTCAGTCAGTTGAGCGTCCGACTCTTGGCTTCAGCTCAGATCATGGACTCACAGTTTTGTGGGTTTGAGCCCCAGGTGGGGGTCTGTGCTGACAGCAGGCAGCCTGCTTGGGATTCTCTCTCCCTCTCTCTCTGCCCCTCCCCAATTCATGCTGTCTCTGTCTCTCCCAAAAATAAATAAGTCAACTTAAAAAACATATCCTAGTAAATTCTACCCATCCATTTCACTTAGAGAGGTTTCTCTTTTCTATAGAGTGGGCACCAAGGGGTATTTTTCTGATTTTAAAGTCAAGACAATGCTATACCTTAAAAGTTTTCCCCCTGTTTCTTTTTATATCTTGTTTTTCTTTGTAATATATATTCTGAACTGGCTCAAGGATAAAACCAGGATATTCATATCAGTTTTCTGATCCTTGGAGATATTTTTTTTCCTACAAGAATAAAATTACAATTTGAAAATTTCAACTGCCTTGTAAAATTCAAGAATAGTTAATTCGGGGGTTAAAAATGTAAACATCTAATCCATAATAGCTTAAGATGGCAGTATCTTTTCTCTGGGGAACAGAAACTTTAGAAATCTGATTAGCATTGCTAATCAACACAGATCCTTGCAGTGCATAGTTATTATATAGCTACATGCCAAGTCTAATTAATATTCCAGAGTGCCAGTCAAGATTCATTTTTGTTCATTTGATCTATGAACTTTTTCAAGTAAAACACTGATTTGGGGGATATAATTGGCCCCTCGAGGGCATACTGTGTTTTAAAAGTAGAAGAAAAAAAACCCACTCAATTCTTAAGCCTTAAGCAATTCTATGTGGATACTTATTGAAATAGCTTGCCAGTGGCAACTCATTTTAAACAGTATTTTTGAATGTTTTGTCTCTGCCCTGCCCCCTTTTTTTAGTTAGAAAATAACTGTACCCCAAAAAATGAGTGGGCAAAGAGAGCATTTGTGATCAAGCATAGTATAAGTATAAGCATACAAACTGCTACCAGATCACAGGGCTTATGTGCTAAGTACTACCTTCAATATACAGAAACATTTTTGTTATAGAGAACACTTCTTTGTATAGAGATTTATTCCAATGGGATTTACCTGAATTCATTCGTGTAGAAGTAGTGTGTGATCATGTGTACATTTAAGTTACCACATTTGAAAGACTAATTTTAATTTTTAACTTTCTAAACCACCACGCTCAGCAAATTTCATATAAGCAGACACATTTACAAGGGCAAGCTCCTGCTTTGGATTTAACATACAAGTGAGAAATCAGGTGCCTCAGAATTACAGATTGGAAGGGTGACCACAAAGGCCTTCTGAATCCCATCTATCAGCTCTGCCTGAGGACTTGGGAGGAAGAAATCACTGCCTTTTTAGTAGGCGCATTTTAATTTGTACAGAGCCAGCTATTGGATAATTCCTCTTACATCACGCCAAACCCATCCCCCCCACGATTCCATCCACTGGGGTTTGTTCGGCCCTCTGAAACCACCCAGAATAAACCTATTCTTTCTCCCACATTTTAATAAAACTTTCCAATATCTGCAGACCTCTCTCATGTTCTTCTAAGTTTTCATTACTGCAGGTCGATTGTTTTGTTTCGCTATTCAGTGCCTGAGTGCCATGGCTGTGAATCCTTCTGTTTTCCAGTGCACTCTCATTTGACCATGCTGAAGTTCTATGCTTCCTAAACAGAGCAGTGTCTAGAATTAAATGCTCTGCTCTTTTAAGAGTAATCATGTCATTTGAGTTTATGTACATACATCTATACATCTATGTTTATGTCTGTACCTGTATCTAATCTAGCTAAGTATACATGCTTATAATATGGCTATGGACTACTAGGTATTTACCCAAAAGATATAAAAATACAGATTTGAAGAGGCATGTGTGCCCCAGTGTATAGCAGCATTATCAACAATAGCCAAACTATGGAGACAGTTGACAGATGAATGGATAAAGAACATGTGGGGTGTGTGTGTGTGTGTGTGTGTGTGTGCACGCGCGCGCGCAATGGAACATTACTCAGCCATCAAAAAGAATGAAATCTTGCCATTTGCAACAATGTGGATGGAGCTAGAATGTATTATGCTAAATGAAATAAGTCAGTCAGAGAAAGACAAGTATATGATTTCACTCTTATGAGGAATTTAAGAAACAAAAGAGGTGAACCTGTAGGAAGGGGGGGAAAAAAGGAGGAGAGAGGGAAACAAACCACATGAATCTCTTAATGGTAGCAAACAAACTGAGGGTTGCTGGAGGGAGGAGAGTGGGGGATGGCCTAGATGGGTGATAGGTATTAAGGAAGGTACTTGTTGTGATGAGCACTGGGTGTTGTACGTAAGTGATGAATCACTGAATTCTACTCCTGAAACCAATATTGCACTGATGTTAACCAACGAGAATTTAAGTTAAAAAAATAATAATACAGCTATGGAATATGACAGCTAACATCCATGATTTTAATATTTCTTTAATTCCTTATGCAGAGAAACATGAACCAAAAAAACTAAATGATTGGGCAGAAAGGCGATATTCATCTAAATTTTCTAGATTTTTACTGTAATTTTACTATCCACAGAAATATAAATACTGAGAATAATTCATAAACTGTTTCTTCTTGTAAGAAAACAAAAAAATAAATTGGTACTGAAGGTAAAACGCTCCTATAAAAATTCTTCCCAAAAGTCTTCATGATGTTTCTGGGGTCATATAATTCCTAACAAAACTTCTGAATCTCTTTGTGGATGCCCACAAACCTAAAGCTAGTATGTTGAGACTAAGATACAGAGCTTCCCAGATTTGTTTTAGAACTAATAGCATCCAATCAACTGTGTGCTGAGAACTGCTTAACAGCCAGCTCTCTCGGAGAAACAAAGTATGCATATACACGTGCACATGCATTTATTATAAGCTGACATAAAGAACTGTAACACAGTTTACAAATAGTAGAAAAAGTACAATACTACTTATTTAAAATTCTGTATACCTATAATTCTGTTATTTTACTATTTCCTACAAAATCCACTGCAAGTTTCTATCATCAACAAGAGTGTTGCAGAATTAGACTACAAATAAATGGTTGATTACTATCTGATTTGACAAAAAAAACCCCACTCATGCCATTGACAAACATTCTGACTGCATATTGGTGGACATTTTCATTTACGTTAACAAGAGGAAAGTGAAATACTGAAGACTCATGTTGGAACTTCACACGTTCATCAATTAATGGCATAAGGGACCTCTTTGTAGAATCATATAATACTTTTTGAATGCTGAAAGAGTTATTTATTCATTTCTTCATGTTATTCATAATATAATACTTATAGAGACAGCACATGTTTAATTTTAATTTACATTATTAGCATTTTCTCCATCACTTTCTCAAGTCTAGAAAATCAGCAAGACAATCAATGAAGTCCTAATTTTTAGTATTTGCAAATTTTCATGGTAGAAATACGCTCTCCATGGTAATTTCAAGCCACCAACGTGACCTCACCGAATGTAGGGCTGGGGAAAGTCACACCATATCACTATATAGCATTTCCACCACTCAGATACAATAAATAAATAAAGGCATAAAAAATAAAGTATAGAAAAATGATCATTTAGAAAACGATGAGTTTTGAGTATTTATTTCCTTTGTTTTAAAATATAATTTGTATAATTATAGCATTATGTAATTTAATTCTTAATTGTGACTATATTTAACAACTGGTTCACAAAATTCCTGAATGTAACAATAGTCTCTCATGAGCCAGCATGAGGTGGTTCCAGTACATCACTGGTGATAGACCTGGAGAGATATCCAAGTTTTCAAAATCTACCTTGATCTACTAGACTCCCTCTTGAGCCATAGAATCACTGATTTAATTTGAAACTATTACTTAAAATTTAAGCCCAAAATAACTTCCTCAGCAATGCCACTCATATGATTTATATTCCCTACTCTGTAAATATATGTACCAGAACTACATCTCTAATATTTATTCTAAGTCACTTAAATGTGACATAAATTACTCTATGAAATCAAACAATTCTTTTTACTAATGCTATAAAAACATTGTAAGCCCATACTTAAGAACTAAAGCTGCTTCTTAGAATAATCTAAAATCCTTGTCAAACAGATGGAAGGAATCTCTGATCATATGCATGGACACCTTATGCTCATATTTATCAGGGAAAATTTATTCCTTCCCAAATACCAACTCACGCTAAATATCAATACCTTGGATTAATCCCAACAAACACAATCTGACAATTTCATACCTATTAGTGAGTATTGAAATGACAATAATTATAATAGAATTAACCTTACTTCATTCAGAAACTAATAATAATTAGGAAAATTAGGAAACCCAATGCATAACTGAAGTAATTTTTGCTTATAATTGTATTTTTGAAATTTTATTTTAGTTTTGATTGGGAAATTCTTCTATTTATGCTACAAAGGAGATATGCTTTTTGTTGCAAATGATTATCTAGAAAATGTGACAGTGCATACTCAATCTACAAACCTCTCTGCACACTTATTTTGTTGGTTTGATGATTTTGTTTTATTTTTTATCCAGAAAACCAACGCTGAAACAAAAGTCTGTAGATAGCTCCTAGAGACCCATCTTATATGGTTATTGTGAGAATGAGAAAAAAAAAAAACTACCGTTTTGGGAGTGCATTTATTTTATACTATAGTTTCTCAGAGCAAGTGAAAGCATCTCTGGGAGAAAGTTCCTGAGTGTGTGTGCCACAGCTGGAGAGTGACTAGGCTGGATGAATATGGTAAAATATCTGGGGACATGGCACAGGTAGCCCGCAGCCTCCCCTGAGTCGGCAGTCAGAGGATCCTCAGGATGATGTGCGGATCTGGAGGCTGGGTGGGAGTCACTGCCATGAACTCTCAAACTGAGTTCTGAGGAAAGGACTAAGGTTGGTCCCTGAGGATTTACACTCTGGGTGCCTAGCGAGATCCCAACCAGCAGCCAGGCTAGGGTAGAAGCAGGGATTATTAAAGCAGAGGGGCAAAGAGAAAGAGAAACAAAACATCCCGGCCTCCTTACACCCTATATGTCAAAACTATATCAAGTGCTTTAACTCCAACTATCACAATAACCATATGAGGCAGGTACTATGGGTCATCCTCATGTTACAGGTGAAAGTCATAGGTGTTAAATAACAGTTAGTGGCAAGGCTGGCGACTTGAGCTTTCTTGAGACCAATTCCAGAACCATAGTTATATCGCACTGTGCTGAAACCATGTGTCCTTCCAGATTATCACTCTACTCTTTTCCATCTTGTTCAGTCCTCTAGGAGTCTCACCTATATGGACTACCAAAACCTTTTATTCTCTCTAGTTTCCAGTTGAGTTTTGTCAGTGGAAGGAAATAAGAGAATAAAATTGGGACATTTACCCTCCCCCACCCCCACCGTCTCTCTTCCTGGGGGGGTCGAGGGATGGCTGTATCATGTAACAAACGTGGTCCTATCCAAATGACACTCCCCTTCTGAGTTCTGGTATCTGCTGCTCCTTTACCCTTCCAAGGTAACTTTACCTGTTCAGATAAAGGGCGAGCGCATGGGTCCAAGGATGATGAAGTCCAAGGGTGATAAAGACACTGTGTGACTAACCTTTGGGGAGGAGGTTTCCTATACTTTTTATTTCCCTACATTCTATTTAAACTTTTCTAAATAGTGTCATCATTACACTCTACTCAATTTAACAAATTTGAGTGTGCGATCTCTTTCTTGCCAGGAACTACAACCACTATAGTATTCTGTCATGTGTAAAAAATTGCTGGTCTTTAGATAACTAGCTAATTCAAAAGAAAATGTGTGCCTTTCATACTTTTGTTTATGTTTTATTTGCTCTTATCTAGCAAAGTCTATTGAAGTTGATAAGTATGGGAAAATTAATACTGGGGTCTTTTTATATAAAAAGCTTACATAAAGCAATAAGAAAAAAGATGGATTCCCCAACAGAAGAAATCAAAAACAGGCAATTCACAGAGGAATTACCACTAGCCAGAACTCACAAAAAGACTATTTAAGTCTGATTAGTAATCAAAGAAATGCAGAGTAAAAGAAATCCCACTACTCACCCATCAAATTATCCAATACGAAAAATAATTTTAAAAAATCAAATTCAGTGAAAGAGTCAGAAAATGATTAGTCTCAAATATAGTTCATAAATATATAAATTTGTGTATCTTTTCTGGAGGGCTTTAAAATGTGCATGTTTATTAATCTAGTAATTCTATTAATTAATCCCAAGGAAATGATTGTTTAAATTTTAATTTTAAATTAGAAACAATCTGTTCAACTACAGAGGATTAATTAAATAAATGACAATATGCACCCTATGTTCATCACAGCAATATTTACAATAGCCATGATATAGAAGCAACCTAAAAGTTAATTTCTAGATGAATGGATAAAGAAGATATGGTATATATACACAATGGAATATTACTCAGCCATCAAAAAGAACAAAATCTTGCCATTTGCAACAATATGGATGGACTGAGGTGGTATATGCTAAGCGAAATAAATCAGACAAAGACAAATACTGTGTGATTTCACTTATATATGGAATCTAAAAAAAAAAAAAAACGCAAAACAATTGAGCAAACAAAACAAACAGAAACAGACTCATAGATACAGAGAACAAACTAGTTGCATACCAGAGTGAAAAGGGTGGGGGATGGGTGAAATATTAAGAAGTACAATCTTCCAGTTATAAAATACATAAGACACAAGGATATAGTCAATAATATTGTGATAACTTTTTACTGTGAGATGGTAACTGGACTTATCGTGATCATTTTGTAATGTATATAAATATTGAATCACTATATTGTACACCTGAAACTAATACAATATTGTATATTAGTTATTCTTTAATAAAAAATTTTAAAGAAAACTATCTTGCTACAAAGCCAATAAATAAATAAATAGACACACCCATATGAAAGAATATTTCATAGTCATTTAAGCTGTTGCTGTAAAAATGTTTGTTTGTTTAGAAAAACGTTTACCATATATAGTTAACATACAAACAAGCTAAATACGGAAAGGGCAAGCTACAAAAAAGCATTTTCTTACAGCGTGATTGTAGATCACCTACAGGTAAGCAAGGAGCACAGGCGCCATTTTATGGAGTTTGAAATTTATTCTGAAGTCAATAGGCAGCCACCATAAGGCTTTAAGTAGTGGAGAAAAACAATGCTCACAACTCTATAAATTCTATGTTACCTGAAGTCTGACCACCAAATCCTGGGAAACATCTACCTCATGGAATTTCTGCGAGTAAACATACTTTGAAAACGCTAATCTATGTAATCATCATTATCACCACCATCATCACTAAAGAAAGCCTGGAAGTAAGAGAAGTTTCCCTTATAGACACACTCGGAAATCTACTTTACTATGAAGTTCTTCTATTTGGATGTAAAGGAAACCTTTTTGTGAAGAGTTCTGCAGACTGGCATTTCATTTTGCACGTGGCATATGCCACGACCTACAGAGAATGGTCACAAGCTACAAACTGGACATCTTCTCATTGTGCCCTGCTTCCCTTCCCATCTGGGCTCATTCACTGACAGCACTGTGTGAGAAGGCTGGCACTCAGGAAGGTTCCATCCTGGCTTCTTATGTATTTCCTGGAGGAAAGGAGGGCTGGAGGGTACTGGTTCAAGGAAAATAAGATTCGGAGCTAGAATTTTTATCATAGTGGAAGAGAAACCTCAGAATCCAGTTCATGACTTTTACAGTTAATAAAAACTGCTTAGTCCGGCCACTATTTGAGCAACTCATAGCAGTTGAGCAAATTTTAATTTGCTGGGTCCATACTTAAAATAACCACAGATAACTCTGGGTTTTAATATGGTCGTTGCGTCCCCACTTTTCTCAACAGAACCAGAAAAAAACCTTATATTTCATGTATATATGTGTCTGTCTAAAACACCAGAAATACACATTCTTGCCTCTGGTGATTGTTCTTGATAGAAATCATTAGACATCAGAAAATGGGGAATCAATTAAGAATTCAATGTGTTTAAAGAGGAAATATTTTAGGTAGAGTCAGAAAAAAAATTGAAGTATGAAACTCTCAAGCATAGAATTCATTTAATTTTTGAAGATTTTTAGAAAATTGTGGTGCAGATGATTTTCTTATAAACAACAATAATTACATGAAATGCCTTCAAATGTACCAACTTTCTTTTACCAGTCCATCCTTCCTTACAGTGTCTAGTGGTAGACATAAAGGCTCAGAAATGGTTTATCATCACTGAAATTTCTTCCAGTTATTACCAAAGAGAAATGTATTGAACTTAATATGTGAGGTTTGGGAAATCTGTTTTCATTTGCTATAACCAATGGTCTGTCATAGCGTAGACATAGTGGACTTTCGGATTCTACCCTCCGTCTGCCCCTGACACCCTAAGATGAGACTTCCTTTATTTTTCTCGTGTTTATAAAGACCCAGCTTCCAAACTCTAAGCTAAACCTCTTCATCTCTAAGAAAAATGAAAGTGATAAAGAAGGTAACTTTCTGTAGAACTGGACACACAGATATCTAAAAGAGAATTGATCTATGCTCATTACATGCGGTAGAAGCTATCCATTTCACCTTGCCTCAAACAAAATCTTCTGATTTTGTTAGGAATATCTATTCACTAACAAGAAGACACCACCCCCCAAAAGGCATTTACTTACTTTAAATATATTTTTTAAATGTTTACATATTTATTTTGAGAGGGACATGCATGCGTGCACATGCACATGCACACGTGAGCAGGAGAGGGGCAGAGAGAAAATCTCATGCAGGCTCTGATCACAGAGCCTGACGCCGGGCTCGATCTCACAAACCGTGAGATCATGACCCGAGCCAAAATCAGGAGTCGGACACTTAACCAACTGAGCCACCCAGGCACCCCAACATTTCCTTACTTTAGTTTATCAGAGAGAAAAGGAATAAATGTGTATAAGTAATATTGCTTTTGTAGTGGTTTTATAACTTTCCACAAATTTGTTGACAGTCTCCTCATCAAAAAAGTAGAGTTTTAGTTCCCCTCTTTCTAAATATGAGGGAACCTTAATGACTCATGATTCTAATGAATAGAAAGTGGTAGAAGTGACGCTGTTGACTTCCAAGGATAAGGTAGAGAGGTCTAGTTTATGAAAGCCAGATTCCACTGCCTTTCTCTTCTCTCCTTCCCTTTCCTTCCTTCCCCTTCCCTTCCCTTTCCCTCCCCATTTCCCTCTTCCCCTCTTCCCTTTTCTCCCCTTTTCTCTCCTCCCCTCCCCTCACTTCTCCTATCTCTCTCTCTCTCTTTCTCCTTGCCCTTGGAACCCAGCCACCATAGTGAGAGGAAGCCCAAGTCACATGGAGAATACATAAGTATTCCAGTCAACAATCCCAGAAACGGTCCTAACCAACAATAAGCATCAACCACCAGACATGTGAAGAAACAAGCCTTCAGATGATTCCAACCACCAGCCTTGGAATTGCCTCAGTTGAAGCCAAGGGTAAGAGAAACGCATGGACTCTACCAACCCATCACCGAACTGAAGATCTGTAAGCAAAATAAATGTTGTCATTGTATAAGCCACTAAGAGTTTGGGGTTGGGTTATAATGCAGCCACAGACAATGTGAACAACCTTATCATTGTAATGACATTATGTGTCATTACTTTATGTGTCAAAACTTTTTGTTTCAGTACAGTGTTGGTGGTGGTGTTCTGGATGGGTCCGAAGCCAGGCAGGAAGAATGGGAGGGACCCTTAGAATTTTAGCCTGTGTAGTTTCTCCTTTTTTTTTTAAATTTTTTTTAACATTTATTTATTTTTGAGAGACAGAGCATGAGCGGGGGAGGGGCAGAGAGAAAGAGACACACACAGAATCTGAAGGAGGCTCCAGGCTCTGAGCTGTCAGCACGGAGTCTGACACAGGGCTCGAACCCACAAACTGTGAGATCATGACCTGAGCCAAAGTCAGATGCTCAACCGACTGAGCCACCCGGGTGCCCCAAGCCTGTGTAGTTTCCCTTAAGCTTTCTTAGCTTAGCTAATTCAGAGGCAGATTTCAGTAATTCGTAACTAACACTCCACCTGGTGCTACCCCCCCTTTTTCTACCAGGATGAATTAGAATTCTTCTCATTCCTTACTTCCCACCAGAGAAAGTTCTAGCTGACCACACCTCTCTCACTCTGTTCCTTTGCCCATGCTGTTTGCCTAGCCTGGAATGACTTCTCCATTCTAACTCCGAAGAAGCAATTTTAGAAAAATGTCTTGCCTAAATGTAGCCCTGGAGATCACAAACATACCAGTGTTACAAGGGTTATTCCGTTGCAAGGAACATGAACCTAGACTGGCCCTACTTAAGCAAAGATGAGAAAGGAGGAAAAAAATTTGTTGTAAGGTTTTGGGGTAGTCATGGAATCAAGGGAAAATGCTAAATATCTAGATTTCTGAAAAGATGTTATTCAAGGCTCGTCCAGGAATCAAGGTGGTAAAAACTCCTGGCATTTTCTAGGATCACCACCATGTACACACACTCCATGGAGCTGTTTTTAAATACTTGGATCACTCAGTTCAAGAATTATCTTCCCAAGAGAGAACAAACTAATTATCTACTTTGAGGCACATACAATCTCTTTGTCCTGGAAAAGATGGAACATCTTGTTTGCCAGTTCCACCAAGACTATCTTTAACTGGAAAGGAGTACTTTGCCAAAGTAACATCCAATAATGTTCACTCAATGTCCATCATAAAACCTGACCCTCAGACTGAGTCATGTCCTTCTTTATTCATTTCTATAGCATCCAGTACTTGCAAAACACTTCTAACCAGTTCCCTACATCTCTAAACTCTAGGAAAACAGGGACAAAGTGTGTCTAATTCATGATCACATTCTCAGCCCCTTGTACAACGCTTTACGCAAAGGTGCTCAATAAATATTTGTTGACTGTAAGCAAACATTTCTTTACCTTTGTTTTCTTATTCATTTTTGTTGACACACACACACACACACACACACACACACACACACACATTCTTCCTTTAGTTGGTGAGTAGACTCCTGTGGATAGAGTCTATTTCCTCTTAATATTCAGTTAAGTATTTACCAAGTGTGGATGATGTCCAGAAACATCCAATTCAGAAGCAGTTCAATTCAAAAAACATTTATCTGGCACTTAATATATGCAAGATCTATTATCTATCCTCTAGGGGCTTGCTACCCAGCAAGGAAGGCAGACAAATGCACAAGTCATTATAATACCAGGCAAACACTGGAAATGGCTGCAAAAGAGGTTTAAAAAATGAGGGGTTAGTTGGAAAGCGAGGGAAGAAAAGATTCATTGTAATATGTGAAATCAAGAAGCTTCGCCAAAATATTTTGACCACAGAAAGGGGAAGGGGCAGCAGACGGGGACACCCTCGGTAAGTGGATCTAAATAAATTAACCTCTCAATAAGTTCATTATAAGCAGCTTAGAGAACACATCAAGATATTAAATGGTTATTTGCACCTGGCCCCTTTCACCTAATTGAAATGAAGGGATAGGAGCTAACAGTGTATGGCTATATAGGTTCTATAGATTTTCCTCTAAGAGACTGGTGTCTTATAGGAAAAAAATGCCTCTTTGAGGGGCAGAAGACTAAGAATCAAAGCGTCCTTCCAAAAGGTAGTGTAAAAATATTGCCATTTTCGTGAGGTGAATCACCTTTAAAAAAGTCTAATACAAGCCAGATTTAAGATTTAAATGAAGAATGTAAGCTACAAATTCCTAGGGGTGTCTAAGACTGTGATAGTCTTGAAGATTTTGAGGAAAGAAGATCTTTGAGCCACCAGGAGACATAAAAGCAGAGAAATCAGTTAAAAAAAAATGTTACCTAGAAGAAACAATTTTTCTCCTAAGTGACTTTTAGTCAAGACTGATTAAACATACAACTCATTTTTATAAAAGTATGAAAAACTGGATGGTTCAGCCCTTGAATGCAGGGCTGGAAGAAGGTATCTTCTAGGTGGTGGCTAGAAGGGAACGGTGTGGGGAAAGGTACAACTCACATTTATCAGAGCTGGAAGAGAAGCTCAGTAAATAAATCTGTACCCAATCGAGGCCACAGTATGAGGAGGTGAGTTTTCTTCCCAAGGGACAAAACATCCTGTACGCTCAGCAAAGAAAGTCAAAACTGTCAAATAGGCACATTATATGAAGGGGATGGTCACTGCCACTGGCTTCAAGGAAAGTTTGCCTCTTCTAATTTAACATTAACACAAACATGTACATTAGTTCAATTTGAAAGTATGATTTAATATTTCTCAATATCACTTTTTATTTATTAATATCAATCGACACACGTTAAGTAAGTGGCTTTAGAAGTGCCAATAATTTCTGACAAAAGTGCAAGGGGCATGGGTAAATATGTAATTAAAAATGTGTGGGGTTGCCATGGTAACAACAACACAGAGCTGCTCCTGGAGTCATCCTGACTACTTTGGTGTCTATAAAAGGTTTTAGTAATATCAACGAAAATCTCTAAATACCCTTAATAAATGTAATAACACATTTCCCCCTAAATATGGGCTCAAATGTCAACTTAACCTACTTAAATTGCACCATATTTTCAATTCTTAGAAACGTTGCCCTGAAAGACTTTTTGAGGTTGTCATTTTATTTTTGGTTTATTCATTTTTTAAAAAAATGTATAAAGGGTTCACTCTGCAAGATTAGAAAGTCCCAATGAACATTGACTATGAAAATTCCCAAAGGAATGGAGACGCTGTGGATTTTTACTTGCAGCCATAATCCAATACTTACCACATAACTAACCCTTTGTGAGGAGTGCTTTACTTTGGAGGCAGAAAAGAGCTCCCCACTGGTACAGCGAAGATCCACATCCTAACTGAATCTCCTCTACTTCTGGAACAGAGATTATTCTCTCTGTTTCTAGCCTCAGTTTTGGCTTTCATGGAAAAAGTTAGATTAGGAAAGCAGATCTTAGGGTTCAAAACCTCTACTTCATCTAACTATTAATGTCTGGATCCACACTCCCTACAGAGTCACTTCTCAGACCTGATAAAGGCAACACTATTGGTCTAAGAAGTGGGGGAAAGAAACTCACATTTATTAAACACCCCCAATATGTAGGCACCTCACTCGCCTTCCTTTACGTAATCTTCAACACCTTGTCGGATTGTTATCTGACCTCTGGTGTTAAAGAAGAGGAAACGGAGGCACAAGAAGTCATACCCTTTTGCGTGGCTCAGGAGCAGTGATAGGAACCCTGGTTACAATTCTTCTGCTGAGCCATTCTTCTCCCGTCTTCATGCAAGTTCAACGGACAGTTTCTCTCTGAAATGTTGTGTGGCTCACCTTGATATGGTGACCATCCTCAGGAAGATCTCTAAACATTTCATTGGAGGCAACTGTTACGTCTCTAATTTTGGCAACAATACGGTCCAGGTAGAAAGAAATAAGTGCCTGGCCTGAAATCTGGCAAATTCCCTTAGAGAGACGACTCATGCCTTGGAGGGAAACCACCGAAAGGCAGGCTGCCATCAGGGTACCGACCCAACCGCAAGTTAGAGAAGCATTTGCTGTCGCCCACAGACATCTGGTTACATATCACTTCTCGATGCCAACATTATTTTTAAAATTTCTATGATCTGAAAGAATCACACACTCCAATATTTTAAATTTAGAGAAGAGTAAGATATGTAACTGCCCCTTTCCATCCTTGCCCATCGCACTGCCCACATACTCCCCAACATGAAAATAGTGAATTATGGCTTCCTCTAGAACCTGCTTGTCATCTATTCACAAGTCTGAATCCTTTCCTAAATGGACTCTGGAAGAAAGCAGTGTCCAATGCCCTGAAGAAGGAAGGGGTGTTGTCATCAAGAGAAAAAGATCCCCAGAACTTTACTTTGGCCAAGAGAGCCCTGGCCGGGCAGGGGCCGGGCGGGGCGGGAGGGGGAGGGGGGGCAGGTGCTGATGTTTCCTCGGGGAGGTGCATGGCTAATTTTTGAAAGCCTCAGAAATTTTTTTTGTTGGTTTTCTGATACCTGTTGCTAAAAATTAACCAAATTCCATCCAAAAAGGCAAGTTAATTTTCAACTCTTAATAAAGTATGGTATGGCTAACATTTGCTGAATGCTGGTTATATTCTGGGCACTTAGTAGGGCTCCACACACATCACCTCATTTCAACCTCAAGCTTCCCTATGAAGTACCATCAATTCTTCCATATAGAAATGGGGAAGCTGAGGCCTAACCCCATTATGTTCCTGGCCCAACCAGCTAACAAAACACAAGACTCCAGAGCCTTGACCTACTACATTATGTTACATGATAAACCAACAAGATTCTTGGGAGGAGAAAGGAGGCAGGAGAGATGGGGAGGAAAAGATACATCTAGCTAATTCTTCCTTTGGACATGACCAGGAAACAATTGCTAAAGAATCACACCTGTTTTACAGGATCAGCACCAAACTCCATGATGAAAACATCATCCATGCCTTTTGTCCGAATCACTTAATAATGCTTTCGAAAATTCTTCCTCACTTTTTGGGCATCATAGTTTTTCTCAAATGTTTAGGCTTCTGAGCAATGAACTACTTCGGAAATGCACAGTTTTGAAGACTGAGATTTCCCAAAGAGTCACAGGAAACAATGAAGTAAATGGAAAGTCAATATATAATGTTGGCTGCAGGCTACTGAGGGTTAGAGTGACCATGCCTGGTTCATTTTTGCAACCTCGGCGCCCAGTGTGGTGGGTGAGCAAGACTGGGTGGTTGATTCTTTCTGGTGTTTTCTCCACCGAGTCCAGAGAGCACAGCACAGCTCCCACCACAGAACAGGTACTCAACAAACATTTGTTGTTGAGCGGGTTGAATATGGAATGCATAAACCCCACAGCATGGAAAAGGCTTGTGTAACAAATAGAACAAACCATGGGTTTCACTTTTACTCAACTTATGCTGTAACTCCATTGTACATATGCGTATCTTTTTTGTTTCGATACCTGAAAGCAGCACAAAAGTATGACAGTCAGCTTCAGAACACTTCACAGCATAAAAGAGAAATATGAGAAATGAAGACACCAAGAGTTGATGAAAATTCCTAGGAAGAGTAATTTCAAAGATTCAATAGAGAAATGATCCCCGGATATCATGGTTTTATTTTCACCAATTGTTTTACTTTGAGTGGAAAAGCTGGTTCTTCTAACTTCTCTAGATGTCCTCCCTCCACCAGAAAGAAGAAGAAAAAAAAAAAAAAAAAAGAATGTTATCTTGTACAGCTTTGTGACCGTCAGAGAACGAAGGAGGAAATGTGATAAATTTTGACAAAGAATAATAATAACCTGAAAACTCCTTTATTGACTCTTTAGTACCCTCTCTGGAAAAGGGCACATATACTAAGAATGGCATAAAATGACCAATATAATGATGTTGTAATTTCAAGGAGTACAAAATGTTAAAAATTTGATGACCATTATAAAATAGCCTCATAATTATATTTATATTGAAAATGTCATCCCCCTTTATCTATATATTAAAGATATGAAATCAATGTTTAAAGTATTTAAAAAATAATCTCACATATATATTTCTTTCCTCAGAGAGGCACCACTGGTTTGTTTTCCTTTATACCGAACGAAGCATTTCGTTGTAGAAGCTAATTTCAAATATTGTTAAACTAAACCATTAAATTATTTTTATGTTCACTTGTTAAATGTTCAAATACGGTCACTTTAAAGGAACCAATTTCAGCTTTCAGCTATCTATTTTTAAATTTTAAGTCATCTGTTTTTCTCCCCTCTAGGCTGCAAAAGTGTATTACCAAATAAACTGACAAAACATCTCAGCGACTAACATAAACGCGCAATTTTAATGCCTTCTAATCACACAAATCAATATGAGATTTTTGCGCTTGTGCATGACCTTCTTCAAATTATCCCCCCATTTTGGTTGAATCAGAATGAGTGTGGGCTATTTGATAAAAAAAAAAACCCTAAGTGTGTGAAATAAGAGCCCTCGCCTCTTCTGCCAGACTCCCCTTGACAGAAAGATGATAGAAGCATCACATCCCTGGAAGAGTAAATGCAAACTGACAAGAGATGAGCCTTTAGATGTTGAATATAATCTTGAATTGTGCTTGAAGTGTCTTATTATCTTGTCTTTTGATGTCTGAAGGGGCGGCTCATTGTTAGAAAAAGGAAAACCCTCGCGCATCTTTGCCATCTTTAAAAATTGTTTGGCCTTTAACAACTGCTTTCCCAACTAATGTCCATTTCTCCTGACAATAAATATGGCAGGTCGTCGGCAAGTGACAAACAATTTACTTTACATGCCACACTTTTATGGGTTTTGAGAGCTCATGTGGAAGCGTGTTTTTAAAAGTCCACAGAAATTAGCAGCGTTACAAATGTTAAGAGGACTGAGGTCTACCTTGCATACACTGATGAGAAATTACTTGTTGTGGTTACTTCCTGCTGTTTCTGGTTTTGTGATCTCACTGGTGCCAGATTCCAAATTCAAGTTCTTTATTTACCATTGACTAAAAATAGCCAGGGAAAATGAAAACACAACGACCAAGTCTGATAGATCCCATGAAGGAAAGGCCCTAATTTCCAGGGCCTCTCATAATATTGAGAACAGTATATCAACAAAATCCCCTTTCTAAGTAGAATAGCAAGATCAACATTGGGCTTGCTGAATTTGGCCTCTCCTCGCAGAGCCTTTGGCACCTCTTAATTTCGGCTGTCCGAAATTGGGTGCCCCTCACCCTTCGTATCTACCATTTGTTTTGTGGGTTTTGTTTTAACTTAAAAGTTTAATGATGTTCCCAGTCAATGGGATTCCATAGCTGCTAAATCACAGTCGTGCTAGTTTTCTGTTACCCAGCCAGGTTTTGTGAAAGCTTTCAAGATCTTTTCTCAGACCTCCGTCACTCTCAGAATCCATAAGAATTCTCAGAAGGACTATAAACTGTTACAGGGTTCAGGTGATTGTATCATTATAAAAACATATTGATATACTAAGGATGACAAGACAGGTAGCTACCACCCTAAGCTAGTGCAACCATCTCCACACCATCAGCAATGTCCAATCTGACCAGTTCTGGGTCTTTTTTTGTTTGCTTTTGATCATTTTCAGCAGGCAACTATAGATATTAATCCCTTTTGAAGCATGGTGCCTAATTGCTGACACTTTTCTGATTGCCTGCAGATTCTGATTGGAATGTTAGCAAATTACATTAAACATGGAAGCTAATGGCAGAACGGAAGATTCTAAACTAGATCAAGGAGGGGAGCCTGGGTGGCTAAGTCGGTTAAATGTCCAGCTTCAGCTCGGGTCATGATCTCACCGTTCGTGAGTTCGAGCCCCATGTCGGGCTCTGTGATGACAGCTCAGAGCCTGGAGCCTGCTTTGGATTCTGTGTCTCCCTCTCTGCCCCTCCCCTGCTTGTGCTTTCTCTCTCTCTCTCTCTCTCTCTCAAATAAATAAACATTAAAAAAATTGTTAATTAAAGCAAGGAAATAGACCAGCATTAACTATAAATCTGAATAATTTCTTAGTAACTCTTAAGAGTAAAACCTGCCTTAATCTTAGGAATCAGAAAGAGATGAGTCAACCAACATCTAAAATAATGACGCAGGTTTGTTTCCAAAAGTTTGTGAAAGTTTTCCCACATAATCCAGACGATCCCTTTTCTGACTATTCACCCATGTATAGATTACAGTTAGATTAATGGATAGCAAGCGAATCCATTAAAATGTTAGCTTTCTTCACTATCTTCAATGCTTCTCCTTTTGAAAACAGCATGTTTTCTTTTTGACGTGTTTCTATTTTGCAATATTTTGCTACATGAAATTGGATCTATCAAAGAAAAAAACGCAGGTTTGGAAAAGGCCATTCCACCCCCACCCCCATTCCACCTGAGCGTCTACACATTTTTAAATACAGGAAAATATGTTTTTCCATTTGATGTTTTATTCTTTCTACCCTTGGTTGATTTTGGCAAAAATTCACTCTGCGGTAATAATTTTTCATGCTTTATAAACAGCTTCAAATGTTTGCATTTTTAAATCAAATTAATCCCTCAGCCCCTCTTCTTCTTCAACAGTGGTGATTCTCTCATGCAATAAGTAACCCCAAACCATTAATTTATAAAAGTAAATCTTGCCATATTGCTATTAAAAGACAAATCACCACACGTGTGGCCATGGAGGACTGCAGAGGGAGATTAAGTACCCCATACTATTTTAATAGCAAATGCTTAAAATGTGATTTCTTTATTGTGCATCAAACCCCCATTCTATCTTGATATGTGTACAGGTAAGTGTATATTTAGGTCCACGAAATCCTCACAGGCACAAAATTGTGCTTACCAACTATAAGACAGATGCGTTTTACTTAAAAAAGAAAAAATATAACTGTTTATATTGTAGTCTGTGTATATCCCACAGGGACAAATACTTGGGCTCCTAATGTTTAGATTCTAAGGGTCTTCCCTAGTTTGAGCAAGATCTGTCACACACACACACACACACACACACACACACACATTTCTTGAGACAGTTTATATTTATATTATATATATGTGTGTGTGTGTGTGTATATATATACAAATACCCTATAAATCAAGCTGTGCAGAAACCCCCAAATCTCTTTACTGAATTAACTGCATAAATTCTGAGAAATGCTCAGTGGTTAGCAGCTGCAAAGAAGACACTGAAATTTGGATAATAGCCCAACTACGCCTGAAGCAATAGTATAATTGCTTGTCCCTTACTGGTAAACTATTAATTTTGAGAATTTTATCTGGAAACTATGTGTTTCAATATTCATAGGTTCATAGGTATAGTAGAAGTACATTTAAGTGATATACAGATAGCATAAACTAAAAAAAAGCTTATTATTGTAAATTAGGCTTTATTAATGTTTTGATAAAGCAAATATAGACATACTACAAGTTTAGGAAGATAAATCTGAAGTGTCATAGGAACACAGGGGAAAATATGGAGAACACACCAGAGAACGCACACACGTGTGTAAAACATGTGGGTAGCAGTGCGTTCATAGCGCTTAGGAAAGAAAACGGAAAGAAAACATGTCCACAAAGTATGGACATGATGAGAAAATGAAAAATGAGCATTGTTACTTTAAAACACTATGCTAATATTAGTCTTTAAATAGGGGTTTCTTGGCTTTCACAAACTTTTGTCACAATTAGGGTTTGGTGGGGTTTTTTTAATTAATAGAATGAAATCAAAGTCACATGAGATTTGGAAAGGACACCAATCTAGAAAACACTGATTGTTTTAGAAAAAGATGAAACACCAAGGAAACTGCTAAAGCCAAACTATATATTGCAGGACAAACACATTCGTGAAATTGTTAAATCATGCCATGTTGATTATCATTGAGATGTTCCGAGACTGCTAAAAATACCTTCATAGTCTACCTCGTCCTCAGGCTAAATGAACAGGTTTTATTTTAGGTTTTTACTAGGAACGTTTTTTAAACCATGTTAATGAATGCAGGTTTCATTACAGAATCCCATTTTCTAATGGTCTTTGGTATAAGCGGACCTCTTAAGCATTTAGTTTCTGTGTAATGATATTAGTTTCTCTCATTGTAATCTGATCACTTTTCTTTATATTTTCAATTAGTCGTGAGGGCAGAGCAGTCCTCTAATAAAAGTGACCTAGACCGTATTAGTTTTGTTGTTCCAGGTGGCTAATTTTTTAATGACAATAAACAACAGTATATTCTCGCCACGTATCAGACCTGACAAGCACTTTCAAAGGAAAGACTGTAGGAGAAATTTGAGCATGGATTTTCTTTCCAATTCTCAAATAAAATATAGACATTCATATAACATACCAGGATTGTTTTTTAGAAGTAGCAGCTTAATTTTACGAAGAGATGTCAGGAGCTGTGCAATTTTATAAGGTGGTTTTTTAAAAACGATCTTCGAATGCTCAACAAAACAAAGTTTATTTCCATTTCTCTGAGAACGAAAGACTGTCTTCAACCAAAAGAGAGTCAGTGCTGTTCTTGCTGACCTCTGTGTTCACATTAAAAAAGCTTAGTCCATTTTTGGCTCTTTGTCACAACATAGAGTAAGAGGTGTTACCAAACTAGTCCACACTTGGTTCATATTTGTATAAAACTCTGACTTTGAGAATCAAAAGGTGGGAGCTTACATGGAAAAGACTGAGTCAGGTCAACATGAGTAACACACAGGCATCCTTGAAAGCCCCCACACACCCAAAGCCCAGATACTCCTTTATGAACGAACGGATTTTAATATAAATGTTACTCGGAGGTATTCCCAAAGAAAAGTCCAATGCTGACCGGTTTAGAAGCTCGTTCAGGCTCATGGCATGAAGGTGTATGTTCGACTGCAAATACCAGACTGAAACAAATTACGCTCACTTATTTCCTTCTAAGAAGAAGATGTTTGAAATTTTAAAGGATAGCCATTTTAAAAGAAAGACCGAAACGTCGTTAATAAAAGGAAAGCCAAACAAAAACCCCAGCGAAGTACAGAACCTCGGAAGACAACAAACAAGAAAATTCCAGAGCCACGCTGGATATTAAAGAGAAGCCCATCTGCTGGAGAATGGCAGGTGTTACTGGGAGCTTTCTCCAGCTACCTCTGCCTTTGGATATTTTTTAAAAATTTATTAACCTGACAGCGGGAAACTTTACACAGATTGCCCCCTGACAGGATGCCAGCTTGGTATAAACACTTTGCTATCTTTTTCTTTAGCATAAGAAAACCAAGAAACATGTTAAGTAGAGCCAGGTGCAGATTTGGGCAGATGTGATTGCGCTTCGGCCGGTCTCGGGACCCGGGGAAGGGCCCGGATAATCGGGAGCAGCGCAGTAGCAGAACAGCACCCTTCACATCTACTTTCTTTTCAATGTGTGAATGTCTGATGTATTATTAATCCCCAAACATAAACCAGCCAGATCACCAACCAAAGAAAGAACCAGCCCTCTCACAAATTATTTGTTTACTGAGTAACAGCAAGCCAGGTCCCCTTGAAATCCTCACTTAAGTCTCATTTGTCAAGTGGGGGAAATTTTTATTTGGTCAATTCTTACAAGAATAATGCTAACTCTATGATTAAATCAGGTAATTGAGAAAGAAGGCAATCTACTTAAGGCTGAGCCTTGCGAGCCTGAATCTGGAATGCCCCTCTATTTATTAATTATGATATAAACTGGTCTGGGTGAACTACAAAAACACTGTAATGCCCTGTAACCTTTAAGTCAGAAATATCCAAGACACTGAAAAGACCAAAATGAGATCACTGGAAGGGGTGGATGTGCAGATTAATGCAATGTCTATTACTTCGTCTTATTTCCAATTCTACATAGGACCTTATGACAACAACAACAAAACAGGAGAATCGTAGCCATCGAGATAAAAGAAAAATGTAAAACCGTATCAGCATTTTGGCTTGCTAATGTGTTAGCACAGAGAGCATCTTCAGACGTGGCAATATTGAACTTTCTTCTTTAAACAGATGTCTGACCTGAGCCCCCCAGGCACGGCAGAAACAGAAAAGGGAGCCACTGAGAGAGTCCCCACTGAATCTTATGTCACGTAGGGTGCACTGTCCTCCATTAAAGAGTCACTCAGAAATGAGCATAGCTCCACGAACAGATCTGGTTAAAAAGTTTGAACATCAGCGCTATGTTACACGGATTTATTTTTATTTCAAAACTTACACATTAACGCTACTTAAAGCAGATTTACTTATCCAGGCAGTATTACAGTGGTATTCTAGGGGGAAAACCCCGCTAAGACTGAATTTATCCACACACACACCCTGGAGTCTTTTTTAAGAAATGCTTAAGTGTGTAAGGTTTTCGTCAATGTTCAGAAATGTATCTCAATGTGCATTTTTCCCCTCAGTAGTCAGAGAACAGCCCAGTAAGCCATACCTTGTCATGCACCTCATTTACTTACGTAAATACAGATTTCTTTTGGTTTCTTTTCAGTAACTATTTTTGCATAGAATCTATTAGCCAAGTCATTTAGTTGAGTTAAAAATATACTCCCTTAATATTTCCCTAACAAAACACACTTTCTTCAGTGAAAAATAGGAAAAAATCTTCCACGAGCAGAATACCAAAACTTTTAAAAAATATAGAAGCATGATGCATAGGTTAAATAAATCTATTTCTCCGGGGAGTTTTCCTCATCACCTCCCAGCTAAATCCTTCTGGGGCTTAAGCCCTATGTACTGATTACCGGCCCCAGCATATTTTATCAGAATATTATAAACGTCCCAGGCACTGGAACCTTGAGAGAGACATTTAAGTAAAGTAATAAAGACAGTGATTCCGTAATGAAGGCTCCCACTTATACACAGGCAGCATACCACAAAGTACAGTCCCCATAATGCCCTACCAATGACCTCCACGCTGACCTGCAGAGACCACTGTCTCAAGGGGTGACAGACAATTTAGTCCTTTATCCTTTTGTCATTGAAAACAACTCCAGTGCCATAAATTCTAATCAAGTCAAACTGGATGGCAATTTAAAAAAAAAAAAAAAAAATCTTATAATGCACGTTTCTTATGAGAAAGATAACAGAAAGGAAAGGAAAAGAAAACCCCTACAGATAGCACATTTTCTGGCAAGGAAGAATCACTCATCCAACTTTCAACCCTTTTCCAAAAGTTCACAGATAAATGACATTGAAAATACCCACGTTCACAAGTATCATTATATGCAATCTCTTTTAGACTAGAAAACCACAAGATCATAACAGAAAACCAACCATCGCTTTTTACCTCGGGTGCGATGTTTATAAATGGGTTTTTGTTTACATCTCAGCTCAAGGCTTTCGAGCTGTGGGCCCAGTTCATGTACAGTACGATAATACTGAACAGCAAGCCACAGACTAACCCGGCCACCCGAGGTAGTTGGGACTTTGAGGAAAGCAATCATGAGGTTTATCTTGAAACAATAAAAATACTCCCAGGAGGAACACTGTTAATAAATCATCTTTCAAATTTCAAATATATATGGGAGAAAATATTTAGGGCCTGTTTTATGTGGTCTCACTTTTTCAGCTGAGACTGCATGGCAAAACTTTAGTACAGATATTTTTCTAGGGGTATATATTACTTTTATCCTTTCCGTGGCCATCCTCCTGACCAAGTTGTTGATGCTACCATTTGAATTTTAGCATCCAATGTGACTGAATGTGGAACACTGAATTCTTGATGAGCATAACTAAAAATGAGGCACCACATTGACACAGTGCTATAAATGTCACTAGAGAAACACAGCAACCTCTTCCCTTCGAGATTGTTCGCCAAAGGCCGGTTTGGAGAATGGTTTCGAATATGTACATCACCAGTCACATATTAAATGCCTGGTCCCGCATGGCATCACTCATTTGATCTCGCAGCCGAAACACAGGGAGACACAGAGCCAGATTCTCTGATACGACCCCCTCATATCCAAGTCTGTTCTCCTCCATACAGTTTCCTTACAGCTCAGAGCTCAGCATAATACAGTCACGGACCGAAAAAGGAGACAGTTATCCTACCAGCTTTCCGAGAATAAATAATGCACCACTTAATGATATCACAGAGAACTACCTAACCACACGTTTCTCAATGAAATGCGGATTCATCTCTCCTAAGTGTACTTGAGTTTCCATAGCTGTTCAAGTTAAGCAAAATGTTATCTCTGATGTAATTACTTTATAAAACACAAGGGCCCTGTTCTGAACTTTCTACTGAAGCTGGCATATGGCTTCTGGGTTCTCCTTCTGGTATATTCTGAGCTGCACAGAGCACTGAAACATTCTGCACAGTATGTTTCCCTTTGGATGCTGTTAAGAGCAGAGGGTGCAATTTAAGAGAGGCATAAAAGACCCAATGGTTCCTGGAATTTCCTTTGTTTACCCATAGAGGGCATCAGTATTAGCCTTTCTCCTGCAGTTTTGGGCTGAAGGTGCCCATACTGTGAGAGAAACAGACTTTCCCTGTGGACTGCTAATTTCAACAAGAAACAGAAGGGGGAACAACTCCAAAGGAATCCATCAAGACTAAAATTTCAGGTACAGGACACAACAGAGTTCTGCCTGTCTCCTGTTGTTGGGGAATGTCTCTCCACAAAAGTAAACAAATCAAGATGCACACGATTTGTCTTAATCTGCTCCTTTCATTACCGAAACACAGTTTTCAATAATGCAGTGTGTAGGCTATGACAATGATGGTTGGAGAGAGTGCATTAGAAAATCATTGTTGGGAGATAAATCTGGATGCTCTTAGTTTTTCAGGAAAAAATGTAACTCTTCATTGTCAAGGAATGAGTGCAATGAAAATTACGTATAAGAACCAAAACACTTGAGCGTATTCATGTCAAATAAGCTGATGGTCCATTAAATTATCACCCATTAGGTTGTGGCCAAAGTTGCTAAAAATTCTGGGGGAGAATTCTTCTAGAAAGTTTTAGTCAGTTACATAAACTGGAATTTCTAAGGCTAAGTCCCAGTCGTATTAACAGGAGACAGCATAATGGACCCAATAGCTAAGGAAGCCCCGGAGAACATTGGGTGCTTCCTCCGATGGATGTCCTAGTCCCTCTGTCTTAGGCTGTCTCCCATTTTTTCCTCAAGTTTTCAAAATTGTTCATCTACTGGTTGCTTCTTCACCGAATTGGAAACTGGAAAATATTCTCATTGTGTTTTAAAAGCACTCCAGAGGCCAAATAAAATGAAGTGGATACACAAGGAATATCAGATATAAGATGCAGGTTTTGGTGGGTCCCCTCTCTCAAATTCAGAGGTGGAAAATGTGAACGTGAATATGGGCATACTCTAACACCTACTACAATTTCTGAACTAAACTGCGATTCCTTAGTATTACCCATAAATACTCCACTTCACACGTGTCTTCAGTGAACTCAATTTGAATTTCTTTGGCCCTCCTGGGTTTTTTTTTTTAAGCTTATTTCTCTGCATGTGCAAATTGGTAAGAAGTGACATAACAAATCTGCAACAATTTCCAACAGTGGAAAATCGAAATAAACATTGAGAAGCCATGTTAATTACTCCTCTATTAGTTGACTTGAAGGAAAAAGGAAACAAGTTGGGGTTCTAGGTGAAAGTCTACAAAAATGCATTTACTTTTTTCAAATACAGGCAAAGTTTAGGAACAAGTAATCCAGGATCCGCAGTCCTGTTGAATTCACAGCTGATTACTTTTCACAAGTCAAAGGGCTTGGGATTAGGATACTCAACATCAGAGAGGCAGAAGCATGCATGGCCTTGCTTTTCTGTAATTTATAATTTTATCTGACTTCTCTCACTAACCCCCTGAAACGCAAGGAGTGTTCTAGGACATGATTCTCCCCACACACGTAAAAACTTGCTCTGCAACAAAATATTCCCTCACAGGGAAAATGCTAAAACCTTAATGCCGACGACGTATAGAAAACCCATATGCGTGGAACAGCTGCTTTTCCAGAACAGGGTAATATGACAGAATTTCTTGAAACTGGGATCTGTTAGCCTCGTAACTGTAAAACAGTATTTTACCAATAGAAAATCTGAAACAGAAAGTTTTTCTGCAACACCACTCTCATGTTTGACTGAGTGAGTGTTTCAAATCAGAGAGAAGATCCTCTGTTGAAGCTGGCCTCAAGTTGCCAAACTATCGAAGCTGCTTTCTTCCTGGAGGCTAAAAAAATTAAGCTTTTTTTTTTTTTTTTCAGCTGAATTAATGACTTTCTCAACAAAGCAGTCTGTGCCATAGTGTTGTTTTTCTTTGAAGTTCAGGCACACGACTATGTTTTTAAACTGAGCCCAAGCAGCGGTCTGCCTGATATATACATATATAATCAGATGTATATATCAGGTTAGTTTACACATGTATATAAACAGGTTAAGGTGTACATGCGCTTATCCAGTGTTATCAGCATGTAAGCACTTGAAAATAATTAAAAACAAGCGTTTCAGGAGGAAGTGTTCTGAAAACCTAATGTCACTCTATCCCATAAAGTGCTCCTCCAGCACAGACATCTATCACCATCCATCACTCAGTCACGCGCCTCAACAACCCGCTCCCCTTTCTGATTAGAGATCACAGTTGCTTGAGTTGGCTTACAGAGTGTCATCTGTTTGAATGACAGATGTCTTTGCTGGAGTGGCACTCTGCTTGCTCTTGTTTTGTTTATGGAACAAAGATTCCTGAGAGGTCCTGGGCTGCCTCCACATTTAGGATGAGGCTATAAACATCTGGTCAAGGCAAGAGGCAGTAGGGGAGGGACGCACAGGACCTATTTTCCTTCCCCACTCACCTTTTAGAAGAAGAGATACTCATTCTAATTGTGATTACAAAATGTTAGATCTCCCAGCAATTCCCATGGCCACCTTTGTTTACCTGGCACAGAAAGGCTTGTATTGATATTTCTCAGTTCCCCCTTCCATCTTTTGACTACAGATAATAACTCTTTACTCTCCTTCCCCTTAACAAAAGGCTGCAAAGCAACCAGAAACCAAGTCGATATTTATTCAATAAATGTTAACCAATTCTCACAATGGAACTGATTTCCTGATTATTATTACCATCTTCTTCTTCTTCTTCTTCTTTTCCTTCTTCTTCTTCTTCTTCTTTTTTTTTTTTTTTTAAATAATTTCTAGCCCGGGGACTCTGGCAATATCAGATAAGCCCGAAGGAGCAGTGAGGAAGTTCCTTGCTGGGAAAAGTTTGCAGGACACCCTGCTAGCCGGCCGGAGTGGGCTCCCGGTGGCTTGGCCCCTCCAAGATGCCCAGCTCCTCTTTAGCACTTACAAGAAAATGGAATGAACAACAGGGAAAGGGTAGGGGGGGGGGGGTGTGGATCTCTCTTCTGGACAAGATGGTAGGGCTGAAATGAAATACCTAGACAGACTTACCGAAGAGCTTGCTGGGAGTGTCCTCACTGTCATTAGATTCCACAGGCGCAAGCAGGGGCTCATTCAGCTCGCTGTCTGAAGTAGCAGCCTTGTCCTCACCTCTCAACTCCGTGTTCATTTCACTCCGCACTGACAGCAAGGGCTTACTGACTTGTCCAGCTATCATTGGATCCTAGGATGGGGGAAAAGAGTGAAGGGGAGGAAAAAAAAGTGGCAGCTTTAGTGTGCGTGTCCTCTCTCCCTCTCCCTCTCTCCTCTCTCTCTCTCTTCCACACACACACTCTCCCTCTCTCCTCTCTCTCTTATCTCTGGCTGCTCCCGCTGTTATTGCTGGCTGCAGTCAAGTGAAGAGCTATTACAGATCCGAGGAGTTCTCCATTACTCCCCACCCTATTAAAGCTCAACTAGCATGTGAGAGATTCAGGAAGCTTCGGAGGGAAGAAGGGAAAAAAAAACTTCTTTGAAAGCCACCTAAACCAACACAGCTTTAATTGTGGGATGTGCTTTTTGTGCGAATGTTTTTACACCTTGTTCCGTCTTTAATGCAGTAAGAAAAAAGAAAATGCTGGGTTTGTACTTCAGCAACACACTAAAAAGGAAGAAGCACCCTATGGAGGAACCACGGGCTATTTTAAGAAGCACTCTCCCTGGGGGAGAAGCAATTAAACCCTATCCCCAGAGCAGAGAAAAGAGATAGGGAGAAAAGAGTCCTCAAAATGCTTTCAATGGAATAAAAGAGATTTCTCATGTAAATTGCATCAGTACCCTCAGAAGTTGACTTCCCTGGTCCCAGATTTGGGAGTGAAGCTGACCCCAAAGCAAATGAACATTTTAAAGCAAACAATACACAGCAAAATCGATTTTTTAAAAATTGGTTTAAAAAAATTTTTTAAAGAAATTGGAAAAAAATACTTACAAACTGTGTTCAATACTTCCGATACCTAGAGCATCATACGCCCAGAGCATTAAAGAAAAAGGAAACAAAAATCACCTCCGAAAAAGACAAACTTCCCCCCACCCCCAATAATTTAAATCTGCTTTATCTTCAGCTCATTAGGAAGGCGTCTTAGGATCAGAAGTATTTTCCAAGGATAGCCTGCTATTCCATTTGCAAACTAAGATGCATGATATTGTTTTGGCACAAACGTCGGGTGCACAAGGAAAAGAAAAGCAGGAAGTGCCCTTTTTGCGTTATCTGGGAGGTATTTATTGCCAAGTTCATGCCTAAATGGTTCCTGAGCAGGAAACAGGTGACCAGCACGGGAGCTGGTGGGGCGGCATGCTCTCTTGTCCCATCGTTACATTGGTTGCCGTATGCCTGTGGTGATTTTTTTTTTTAATGTATTCATGCCTGAAAAGTGAATTTGATATGACACATGATAATCTATGAAAATGTTAATCAATACAAATAGTTTAAGCTGTCATCAAATGCACTTCTTTAGTCAATACTCATACCACTGAAAACAATGTCACTGTCACCAGGGCTTAATGTGCACAGCACTTAAATATTGGACTCTGTGCATCAATGCACTTCTTCTTCAAATACTGTAGGTAAACACATTTTCTCCCTATTTAAGGCTGAAGCACTCAGCACGCATTTAGCTGAGCCGAATCCTCCCTTTTGAATACCTTGATAGGTCCACTGGAGGGCAAAATTAATACTTAATTGAATCTCACAGTCATCAAAATAATCAATACTTTTTTATTATTTATTCTTTACAGTCTGTTGACTGTTTCAAACCTCTGAGGGAATGGTGGAAAGGATTCATGGCTTCGAAACACTGTCATTTAACAAGGTAATTTTCAGTGGGGCATTAGGGGTTGTGAAACATATAATAAAACAAAAATGGTGGCTTATAATAGGAAGAAAGAAAAGAATTATATTTCTGCCATCTAACAAAACAGGATAAATAAAAAAGCAAGTGCAGAGAGAGAGAGAGAGCTGGAAAGGAGGGGGACCAGGGAGAGAAAGACTGGCTTTTGAAGGGTTTTATCATATCAAGAGCAGAGCCGAGCTTTCATAATGCTGACATTTCTCATCCTGACAATCCTAAACAAGTGGAAAGGATGAGATCGTAGATATCATCTTTCATCACATTCCCCAGCTTAAGAACCAACATGACAGCTCCTCTCCCCTTTACACTGTTAATTACTAAATAAAATACTACTCTCTGTCAGCATCAGATTATTGCAGATAGCAACCACAAACATTTCTCCATTGTTTCCCCCCTCTGAATCGGTGATACCTACCTTGAACTCTTTAGAAAATAAATTAGGCTTGTCTCACCATATTGTAAATATTTGAAATATAATCAATGTCATCAATGTGGTCGATTCACAGTATTGTCAGCCTAAATTTGCTGGTGATAGATTAGCATTTCATTGACTGCCTTTGGTCACCGAGATTTGGAGCGCTTGACTTTCGGGGACGGGGGGAGGCAGGCACAGGGGGAAAGTGGATGCAAAATTCTCCTATGTCCCCCAAGTATCCTTCCTATGCATCTAAGAAAAGGTGCATTTGGATTCTTCTGATTCAGTGAGTGGGGCCCAGAGGATAGGGATGGGAGCCCTCCTTCACCTTATGCTTTTGGTAAGTGTCCTCCTCATATGCAGCAAAGAGCCCAGATTTAAATTCTAGTACATTTTTGCTTTCTAAAATGTTGCATACTCAATCTCTCTAATCTAGAGGAAGGGTTGTGACCTGTGCCTTTCAAAGGCACACCCTATCTCTGAGGGCGCACTGTTCATTTGAATGTTTTTTTAAGGTAGTGTTCATGGTAAACTTATGTTTAGAATGGCATTTAAAACCCTCATGAGAAGCTAAATGTGGTTATTCACATATCAGGGGTATCTGGATAGTCTTACCAAAAAAAAAAAAAAAAAAAAGAATATTCTGTTCTTGTTTTACTTGTGAATGGTCAAACTGAATCCTGAGCACAGAGGGTAGCCGAAATGCAACTGCTAAGTTCAAGAGCACTTAAATCTTTAAGATGTTCAGGTCGGCCTATGTGTGCGAAGCATGTGCTGGCAGATGGTATACATTCACTGACCATTAGCTCCTCTTCCTTAAATGACTTTTATGTACCTCATCCAGGGCTAGGTTCCCAAGTAGTGCCTCTCAGTGACTCGAGCTTAGAAAATTCAGGAGTCTGCCATTCAGGTACTCATTTGATTTTTTTATCTTACAAAACACTTTACGTTTTCCAAGATGCAGCTGTAGCCCAGATATATATATGTGCACGACATGGTTAAACAGCAAACCCCCAGTGAGGCAGAGAGCAGACAGCTTTTAATCACAGCTGCAGCCACTGGGGGGTCCATTTGAAAATGTGTCACAAGCAGTAACCACTGAGTACAGTCATAAGTGATGAGGGAGTGCCTCTTTCAAGCAGCTCTCTGCTTGGAAGTCATTCTCCCCTGCCAAAAGGGATGGCAGTCTGTAAAAATCCTTTCTGCCAGAGTGAAGAAAGGATTTTCCAACAAGCGCCAACACAGACGCTCGCGGGAATGTAAGAAAGCCGCATCTTCAACCTGCACAAGGATCCCTGCAGCAGCACCCAGGAACGGAAATAGCTAATGCTGGCAAAAAATAGAAGGGGTGAAGACTTCTCGCTTAAAAATCTGCAATTGTCACAACCACAGTCGAAGGAGTTGGGACTTCCCTGAAACTCTTTTATCAGCCCCAACAGAAGAAACATGACTGGGTCAATATGGAAGAGTGGTGAGTAGATTCAAGAACAGGACATGGCATGTGTCAGCATGTGCCAATACATGCTGACTCACAAGGGTCACCAGAGACCTCAGAGCAAGACGCTGAGAGGAGAAGAAGCAGGAGAGAGGTAGGTTCCATTCACAAAACGTGAAGAAAAAATTTCACCACATCCTACAATGAAAGGGCTGCAATTAACACCAGAACCACCCAGCAATTCTTTAAATCTCATTCGGGCATTGTTAAAGAACAAAATTAGGTCCCGTGTATCGAATGAAGAGAGCCATTTCAGATGTATGTAATGTTACCCAAACCGTGCAAGGTATTAGTCCCCAATTTGAGGGATAAAGGCCTGAGGCTCAGAGAAGCTACATAACTTGTCCCAAAGCCACACAGCTAATAAAGTAAAGGTGTATTTTGAACTTCAGCAGATTCGTCTCCAAAGCACAGCACCCTTTTATACTGTACTGGATGAAAAACGAAGGCTTATAAATTTAGCAACTCATGGGTTTTCCCAGAACTTGAATTATGGACCCTGAAGGGTGTTAAAACCTTGGGCAACTGTTCCCAGAGCATACTGTGTGTAGTATCTTTCTCCCTGCAGACTCTAGGAACAAAACACTTCTCTGTCCAACACTGCTCGTGGTTCCACAATCAATGGGGCGACACAGTGTAGTAGACAGGACATCAGATAGCATCAAATATCCAGGTTTGCGTTCAGGTTCATTGTCTATGTAAACTTAGCGAATCATGTGACCACCACCACCCTCAATTTCCTTATCTAGGAAATGAAAAGGTTGGAATAAAACAGTACTTTATCCAAAGTGCAGTCCACAGAATGCTTGCCCCAAGGATATTCTACATAACAGAGTTTTGCAATCCTACCCACATGGAAAACTCAACAGAAGAGTCTACCAGGAAAGAAACCGATTCAGCTCTGCTTAACCTCGCTTTCCCTGAACCATCTGGCCATTAAAGAAGATATGGTGTGTGTATATATATATATATATATATACATATATATATATGTATATATATATATATATATATATATAATGGAATACAACTTGGCAATCAAAAAGAATGAAATCCTGCCATTTGCAACAACATGGATGCAACTAGAGTGTATTATGCTAAGCGAAATAAGTCAGTCAAAGACACATATCATATGATTTCACTCATATGTGGAATTTAAGAAACAAAACAGATGAACATAAGGGAAGGGAAGGAAAAATAAGATAAAAACAGAGAGGGAGGCAAAGCCTAAGAGACTCTTAAATACAAAGAACGAACTGAGTGTTGCTGGAGGGGAGGCGGGTGTGGGGGATGGGCTAAATGGGTGATGGGCATTAAGGAGGACACTCGTTGGGATGAGCACTGGGTGTTGTATGTAAGTGATGAATCTCTGGATTCTACTCCTGAAACTAATACTACACTGTATGTTAACTAACTTGAATTTAAATAAATAAATTAAAAAAAAAATCATCTGGCCAAGGAAGGACTTTTCCTTGTAATCTCTCTCTATTGTATTATCCAATGGATCTGGCGCTTCCTAAAACTCATTTATTTTTTTTTTTTTATTTTATTTTTTAATTTTTTTTTCAACGTTTTTATTTATTTTTGGGACAGAGAGAGACAGAGCATGAACGGGGGAGGGGCAGAGAGAGAGGGAGACACAGAATCGGAAACAGGCTCCAGGCTCTGAGCATCAGCCCAGAGCCTGACGCAGGGCTCGAACCCACGGACCGCGAGATCATGACCTGGATGAAGTCGGACGCTTAACCGACTGCGCCACCCAGGCGCCCCCTAAAACTCATTTAAAAATTTTTTTAATGTTTATTTATTTTTGAGAGAGACAGAG